>NW_028242217.1:0-67771 GCF_964263255.1 Lissotriton vulgaris | reverse complement strand
CAATCCAATTTGTAGAGTTATTGTCCAAAATCCTGAAAATGTGAATCCAAATCTAGTAATTTACGACCAAGGTATTTTTTTGCCTAACCTCATGTGAGCTTGGCCCAATGCAGGAGGTACATATAAAGCAGTGTGGTAACAAGCTAGCCAATCAAATATTTTTTAATCATCCCATTAGGACACAGAGGTCATATACAAAGCTGAGTATGAGAAGAGAAATGTAAGAACTGCTGCATGCACTAAAGAAAGTATATTACCTATCCATGTAATATGGCACATGCTACCATTCTGAAGCTGCAAAGAGAAAGGTTCTAGAAAAAAATTGGGAAATGTATCTCCCCCATTGTTTTTCATGGAAGCAGAGGCAATTTAAGGCAGGCAATCGACTAAAATAATGACGTTTTGACATTAAACAATCTGGAGTCTCCCACCTGAATTTGGTCTGTTGGCATACATGTGATATGTTTGTCAATAAACGAATCCAATCCGATGATACAAATACTCCTTTTAGGGGAGCAATAAGCCTTTTTTTATGCTGTATTGATATTAGTGCAAAATGTTTAAAGTTCTCGTCCCATAATTCCCTTCTTCAGATAATCTCTATGGGCTGAGCTCTCAAAGTCATGTATCGTATTCTCTATGAAATCACAAGGAAGAGGAAAACCACACAGATGCATGCACAAACACCTGAATCACCTTAATAGACACAGCCCTCAATTAGAAGTGCCTCTATAAATTCTTACATCCGTTGCACGGAAATGCCTCTTTTTGCATGATCATCCCCAACGTTTGGAGTGATGCTGCTGGTTTTTTAACTGAGAGAGTGCACTTAGACCTGATAACCAGACCTAAGTGTTAAAGCTCTGACCCTTAAAAGTGTAATGTGTGATTGGCTTATACCCAAGTGGCATAACGTAACTTAAATATAAGTTGCTAGTATGTTGTACCAGAGTATGCAGACCAGCCACATAACACATGATTTATAGATCTGGTAACATTCACACAATCAGCTTGTGCTATTGCTTTATGAAAAATATATTCACATAATTACACACATCTGCCCAGTTGTCACCAAAGATACGTCAAAGGGGAATACATTATTGTTGTATCATCAAGAACGTTATTTAAATTGCTCATGGAAGTCAAGTGTTATAATAATGTATCCATGCTTATCGATACCCTTGCATCCAGACATAGTTGTCATGTCCTGTGTTTGTGCGTACAATGCATCTATTGGTCCTCGGCAGACTCCTTACAAATATTACATAATCTGTTTTGTGCGGCTGGGTGAGGTTAATAAGGTTTGTGACGCAGTGTGTTCAGTTAACAATTGTATGCTGAAGAATAAAAATGTGCAAACTAGAGCTCCATGTGTGGGGTCGGCATTTGCATGCTCCCGGGCTAGGGAGGACGCTACAAGTGACTTTGGGCCATATGTATCAACACATTTTCCCATAGACACAGAATGAGCAAAACCCTTTGATACATCTGGCCCATAATAACTGACCTAAAAGCAGATGTCATTTCACATCTTTGATACCCATTTGCCAATTGTTCATATCAACCCTAAATTCTGTGACACTAAACTGAGTTAAATATCTGCAAGGTTGTCCAGCAACATGCATACCATGGTCACCTTTGGTCAACAGTGAATATGCAGGTTTGAAAAGCACTCATGATTGAAGTCAACAGGTAAGGTCCTTTGCCTAGTGATAATGTGCACCAGATAGTTAGCAAAAGGTGGATGACCTATCCCGTATTGAGAGTTTGTGTGCATCAATTTGGCTGTTTTTTTAGCAACACACGATGGGCAGCTTAAATTTACTTTTTATTTAGTCTTCAGGTTTTAAATAGCATGACTTGGTCCCAGAAGATGCCATGGCACTGTGCAGTAGGGGTGTTATAGTATAAAACAAAGATATAGTAAAACTTCGTACATGTTTGCAGAGATAAAAAAATCAAGCAATGATAATAATTTGAAGTAAAACAAGTACAGCAGAAAAATTGGGTGTTGATCCAATTAGGTGTTGGGATGAAGATATGAAGGAGAAAAAGCAAGAGGAGAAAAGAGCACTAGGTGGAGTGTTATGACAAAAAATGGGGTGATAGGAAAAAAGATTGATCATACATAAGTATTAACGTTTGTAGGAGAATGGGGTATAGAAAAGAAGAGAGGACCAAGGACTAGAAATGGCATCAAGTGTGTGACGACTGTTAGAGGCATGCATGGGCTTTCAAGACATTTTTGAATGAGTGAATATTTTTAAAAATCTAAAATCTCAAGGGAAATGTTCCAAATCTTTGGGGGTATGGATGGAGAAACAGTGAAGTGAGGTAGTTTCCTTTTTGAAGGATAGAGATTAAGGTCATAATCTAAAGCTATTTTTCCTGTAGGCTGCGTGCACATGCGCATGCGCAGTCTACCGTACTCCAGCACCTACTGTCTCTCCATTACCACGCACAATAGCCTGCATCGAGAGAGTGAGCTCTATTCAGCCGCTCGTTCAAGAGAGGAGCGGCGTTTCAGTGATATTATTTTCTTTTTTGAGTTTAGCCTGTAGCATTTTAAAGTCCTGACACGATTTATGTCGGTCAGAGCTTAACTGAGAGCAGGTAAAAAATAAAAATGACCAAAGTGTCACCTGTGCGTGAATATGCCTCTTTTTAATGCATGGCTTTTCCTCCCAGGGCAATAGAACGTGGTCGTTACCACAACCGGTTGTAACAAAGCATACCATTACCTTGCGGAGGGGGGGCGCGGGATGTTGAAATAGTATAATTTACTATTCCAACTCCAGTATGTGCAACAGTAGGGAAGGTGTTGGATTTTAAATCCAACACCTTCTGCCCCCTCCGCAAGTCGTTATTCCGACTTGCGGAGTAATGGTATGCGTTGTTACAATGCAGTTGTTTTAATTCCCTGTGGAGAAAAGTATTTGTGGTAAACGATGTTTACCCCTGTGTGCACATCACAGCAGATCGCCCCAACAAACATATCTAAATACATCTTGCCTTTACTCTATTCACCAACATGTATTGGCCTTTTGTAAACAGTGAAATGCAACCCACCCCTCAATTGCTCACTATGGGTCATGAACAGGCTGAGAACAGCTTCATGTAATGCTAGAAGCACTCAAACTGGTCTCGCAGAGCTAGGAACACGGGATACAGCAAACACTTTGCCTCACCCTGCTAACACAGAAAGCAGACTAACACCATACCGGTATACTTTAAAGTCAGTGTATTTTGAAGCGAAACACTGAAATACAACCCACGATATACATCATGGTTAACTAATTTCAACCCTCTAAATACAGCAATTTGTGCTATACTCAAGCTCATAACTTTTTCACAGTATGTCTCTGGACTGTTGTCGTAATTTTTAAAGACATATAAATGGCAAAGCCATCATTCAATCACTTAGCCTGCTTCAGATCTGTATTGTTGGGAAGTGCTTAAAAGAACTGAACTCTCAAGACATGGAGCAGCAGTAGTAATGATCCTCAGCAGCTCTGCTTGAGCTAATCACAATTATTTATTTATTTATTTATTTATTTATTTATTTGTGCGATTTTATATAGCGCGGGCTTTACCCGAAGGTGTCAGAGCGCTTCACAATAGGAACAGCAATGATACATGAGGAGAAAAATTACAAGTGAACAAATTACAAAAGCAAACGTTAAGTTACATGAATCAAAAGTGACAATAGTGAGCAACCAAAATACATGAGGTAGCAATCGGTACATTACAGGAGGAAAAAGTGATATGTGTGCAGGTTACAAAAGCATACAAAGTACAAGTAGAGGTATAATACTGCAATAAATGGCAGACACTCCAGCACAAGAACAAACGTTACGTAGGCAATGGTGGCACTTGTGCAAGTATCTACAGCAAACAAAAAGTGAGAGGTAGCATACAGTGTGATACAAGAGAAAAGTGACGTGCGCAAGTTACAAAAGGGTACCATACACAGGTACAAGGATAATACTGCAATAAATGGTAAACACTCAAACTACCAGAACACACTGGGAAGGCACTTCAATAGTCAAGGACAATAGAATTTTCAATAATGGGAGGTCTTCCTTCAGGTGATAGAGAGGGCGTGAATTAGATTTGGAGGTGTCTTTGGAGGAGGAGAACTTTGAGGTCCATTTTGAAGGCCTGGGAGGAGGAGGTGGTCCGGAGCTGAGGCGGAAGTGAGTTCCAGATTCTCACTGCGCTGCCTTAAAAGGATTTGGCAATCGATCTTTCCTTCTTGAAAGTGGGGGGGTTCAAGCAGTAGATTTTCCGCATTACGAGTTGGTCTAGAGCCTCCAGACTGTTTCAGTTCATTTGACAGGTACAGAGGAGAGGAGGAGTGCAAGGCTTGTGGGAGATACAGGCAGTCTTGTAGATAGCTCTAGCCTCAATTGGAAGCCAGCGAAGGGTGGATAACAACGGTGTGATGTGGTCGCTTCTTCTTGCCCCACAAATGAAACGGGCTGCTGAGTGAAGGACAGATTTAAGGGGGGACAGGTGGGATTTGGGGAGGCCGATAAGAAGAGAATTGCAGTAGTTCAATCTGGAGAGGACCAGCGATTGCACCAGTGTTTTAAGGTCTTGTTCAGGGAAAAAGCGACAAATTCCCCAAAGAAGGCACAGTTGGTATCATGCAGATTTTGCAATGGAGTTGATGTGGGGGATTAGATTGAGTTTTTTGTCGAGTATGACCCCAAGGGCTTTTGCGCTGTCGACAATGATGGGTTTATTGTTCAGCAGATTCATCTGATCCATTCATGATTGAACCGGGGGAGGAGAAAGTGAGGAAGAGAGGAGGAGGAATTCAGTTTTGGAGGGATTCAGAATCAGTTGATGAGTTGACATCCAATTTTGAATGGAGTCGAGAGTCGAGCTTAGGATGGCAAGATCATGAGTGGAGGCAACCTTGAGGTAGATTTGAGTGTCATCTGCGTTGAGATGATAATGGATCCCGGATTTACTTAGGAGATTTCCCAGTGGTTCTAGGTAGAGATTGAACAATGTGGGTGCAAGTATAGAGCCTTGAGGAACACCTTGACCTACCGCCAAAGGAGATGAAAGACTGTTCGCTATTTTGATCATTTGGGATCTATCAGAGAGGAAGGAAGCAAACCATTTAAGCACAGTGCCCTCCATGCCCATTCTCTGTTGCAGAGTGTTGAGGAGAGTGTCGTGATTGACAGTGTCAAAGGCTGCTGAAAGGTCGAGGAGAATTAGAAGACAGGACCACCCCGAGTCGAGTATCGTCAGCGCGTCATCGACCACTTGCAATAGGGCTGTTTCAGTGCTGCAGTTTTGGATGAAGCCGGACTGACAATTGTCAAGAAGATCATTGTCCTTGATATGACGAGAGTGTTGTTTTGCTACACATCTTTCTGTGATCTTCGCAAGAAAGGGTAGGTTAGTGATGGGGCGGAAGTTGTTGAGGTCATTCGCATCAGCAGTGGGCTTTTTAAGCAGAGGGGTGACCTGTCCAGTTTTGAAGGAGACAGGAAGGGAGCCTTGACAGAGGGAGAGGTTGACCAGAGTGGTCCAATAGGAAAGAGAATGGGAATAGAAGTCACTGGCAATGGCACTGGGATGGGGTCAAGAGAATGGTTGGAGGGCTTTGTTTCGAGGATGCACTTGAGGAGGGCATCTTCAGAGATGGGGTCAAAGTTTTGCCAATTAGCTAAGATTTTGCGCTCCTCTGGAGGGGTAGGATGAGCGACCTGAGCCACAAGGGATTTCACTTTTTCGTCAAAGTATATACCAAAATCCGCTGCTTTCTTTGTAGAATCCTCCAGCATGGAGGTTGGGGGAGAGCGGTTAGGAACCTTGATGAGATCGAATAGTTTTTTGGGTCTATTTTTGGCAGAGTCAAGGAGGGTTCTGAAGTGCGACGCTTTCTCAAGGAAGATGTTCTTGTGGTACTTGGATCTTGCTGAACAAAGCGTGGCCAGATTATCAGTGGAGGGCGCTTGCCTCCATTGTTTCTCCAGGAATCTTAGTTGCTTCCTTTCTTCATAGAGGGATTTGTTGAACCAGGGTGCTGAGGGAGTGAGCCTTATCTTTTTACTTTGGAGAGGAGGGACGTTGGATTAGCTTTGCCTGACCTGCACCAGACAAATATACTTCGTTAAAAGTGAAAAAGTAAATGGAAAGTAGAAAGTGGAAGGAGAAAAGAAAGAACAGGAAGAGAAAGGAGAAAAAAAAAGCAAGGAGATAACAAAGAGCTATTATGTCACTAATCTCATAACACAAGCATATCATATTAGTGAAAATGTATTTTATACGTTGAACGCACCCGTGCACAATACTGTGGTGTTGAGTGCATTCAGAGCTACCCTACTCTGCAGTGCTGCAAAAAAAACCCAAAAAAACATTTGTGTCTATATACAGGATCTAGAATCAAAAGGTTATGATTATATTTATTTTATGCTCTCTAAGTACTCTTTTGCCTTGATTTCTGAAGTAAAGCACTTTGTTTGACCACCGTATATAATCTTTAGTTTGGCTGGATTGTTCAGATACACCACCGCGTTTTTCTCTTGAAAAGGCTTGATTAGCTGTCTGAGGCGCCATCTCCTTTCCACAGTAAAGTGGCAGAAGTCTGGGCGCACAAAGTATGAGATGGCCTCTCTGCCACAGCGCTTGTCGGGTGTGACAATATCCAAAATGGCCTGTCGGAGTGAGAAATTCCCAAAATAAACTAGGACCGCTCTTTGGTATTTCCCTGTTGTTGCTGTGGTTTTTAATGTTAGAGTCTAGTTGCCTTTTTTTGGGAGGTAAGGGGGGAGGGTGTCAATGGGGTGGTGGGTGGGGGTGTGGGTGAGGGGGGAAGCAACAAAAAAAGAGCAGGTTAAAGGATACAACCAACTCAGCAAACAGCATAATTGTTGTAGTAGTAAATGAGGTTCATTGCATGAAATCAAACAATTCTACATCTAGTCTGGCTTATGGAAGGACACTATGGATACCATGGGGAAGTTAAAACTAGGGTGTTGGAATGTAGCAGGACTTAACGACAGGGGGAAGAGGGCACAACTGTGTCAAACAATATATCAAAACTCATGGGATCTCGTATGTTTACAGGAGACCCACATTCCGATAGGTGAAATAGATCAGTTAAAGATCCCTGGATTTAACATCCTGGTCTCAACCACGCAGACTTCTAAGACTAGAGGCGTAACCATCTTAGCAAGGGCGAATTTGTGTAGACCAACGCGTAAAATGGCAGACCCCCACGGCAGGTGGACTATTATTCAGCTAGATATAGGTATCACCATCTGTTCGATCTACGGGTCAAATCTTGATGAGCCCACCTTGTTTAATGAGTTAGAACTTGAGCTGGCAGCTTGGGCCGATACGCTCATAATATGCGGGGACTTTAACATAACGATGGGCCACTCACAGAATAGACATGCTCAGCACGCCTATGCAGGGCGCAAGCCCAAAGTATTTAGGGCAGTACAGCAATTGATGACGAGCCACAATTTAAGAGATATTTGGACACTGAAGAATAAAGGAGACCCTGGATATACATATTTTTCATATCCTCATAACAAATACGTACGTATAGATTATATACTGTCGACTGCTGACATTGCCCTAAATGCCGTTATAACTAAAGCCCCTAAGACGATATCAGACCATAATGCACTCTGTTTAGTATTTGAAGCTGCCAGGTACAAGAAAATATATTCTCATTGGTCATTCGATCGCAAGCTTCTTGCTAACCAGGAATATATAGCACATATAAGGCAATGGACTAAAGAGTTTTTAGACCTTAATCAATACAGCGCTTCTAGGGTAATCGTTTGGGACTTCTATAAAGCAGGTCTAAGGGGTGAAACTGTCTCTTTTGTAGCTATGCGTAAAAAAGACAGAGACAGGCTGGCTGCACAATTAGACAACGAACTAACAAATTTAGAACAACTACATGCCACCCAGATTCATCTTGGGGAACAAGCGGAAGATACTCTCTGTAAGATTTTAGTTCTAAAAGCCAAGATCAATAGCGATCTTTGCACAAAAAGCCGCAGAAATTCTCTAGGTAAATCGGAATAAAATATATGAAAACTGAGAAAATGTGGGGAAACATCTGTCTCTTAGAACTCGCCAGAAGCAATCATACAAATCCATCCAAACCATTGAATATGGAGGACAGAAACATACTTCCCCTGAAGGTATAGCAGCGTAATTCCAAGACTATTATCGGAAGCTATATCAAAATGAAGATCGACAGTTAACATGGACAAAAACAATTGAAATGAGGGTCTAAGGGCAAGTTTAACGACTAACCAGGTACACGCCCCAAACCTTACATCAAAACACCAATTGGTACCTAGGAGTCAAAGAAATAAGTTATTCTCCATGGATCACAAGACTGATACCAAACAAACAACACCCGTGGGAACACACCATGCAAACTTTAGTGTGATATTAGCCGAGTTAGGACTCAAGGACGTATGGAAAAATTCCCATCAGAAGCCACACTGTACTGCCCTCTTTAGCATCATTTGGGTTATCCTCGCCCAGGAGACAAAACAAAGCGGCCGGTCAAATATTACTGTGACCAATAATAGATGAAAAAGAATGTTAGAGGGAAGTATTGTATGATTTTAAAGTGTTTAAGTGGCAACTGAGAAAAGCAGTGTGGGGTGAAAAAAGTGAGTGGTGAAGGGTAGTAAAATTAGATGAACTGGGTAGAAGCAAATAATTTATTAATATCTCCCAGGCCCCCAAGGCTAAAAGATAAGTGCAAATGCGGGTTTGAAATAATATCCGCAGTCAGTAGTGGTCAACATGTTTCTGCATATATAGAAAAAGGTTTTCATGCATTCTTCAGGACCTGTTGTTTCTATACTACTGCTTTTCGTGAAAAGTCAATAAAAGATATCACCTGAAGTGTCCAGGTAATGTGCTCAACCACGTACTGTTATCGCACCGTACCGGAGGAGAGAAATCCACAGCAACAACATGGACGAACAGAAAAACATGAATATGTCATATTCCTAAGGTTATAAACTATTGTTCAAAATAAACCTTTGATTAATGGCGTATTAGTCGCACATACTGGGAATTAAGTTCCTCCCAAATCACTCACCCATTAATGATGGTTGAGGTGCTTCACCCCACCTGGCTGCGGCTCAGGTATAAGGAGCAGCGCTCTAGAGTTGAGAAATTGAATTAAAAGAGGGCAATCAAGGCTCAGGTAATATATAGATGTCTTGTGAACGTTCACTGTTTCTACCAATTCCACAAAATCAGAATAAACTCTGTGATAATTGGCTTGGTGTCAAAAGAACGAATCTTAATCAAATGGTGATGTTAACGATCATTTTCGTATTGCAGGGCGTTACCTTAAGGGGCCCAAAGCAGAGAGTACGATCATATTTCATCTGCATACCGGCCGTGCGTGTATTTCATCAATAGCACTTCAGAGCTTAACATATTAATGTCGCTCATAAGAATGGACAACAATATTCAGGCAAGACCTAAAATTCCGCACGTGATTTACAAAGTGCCGGGTACGCGATCGATAGTCCCTGCACAACGCCATTCTAAATAGTGACCTCCCTGCCAACAGCATGATCATTTATGCGGAGAAACCGCTTCCCAGCGTGTTAAGGGCGTATGTACTCTGAGCGTGGCTTACCTATCCGTCGGTGTCTCCCGACAGTCATCCGAGCTGTCTGGGGGGGCACCGGCGATCGAGCTCACGCCATGTTTATGCAGCTTGTTTGGAAGATTGGAACACGTGATCGGCAGCGGTCACGTGGTAAGTGTACATGTCGGGATTTGTAGTTCCAAGCGCGTAATTTCGTAGTTTCTACGAAAAAAGTGAAAAGGAACGCTAAAGCCCAGTGTTTTTTATTTGACTATCGCTATGCTTCGTATAAAAGATGTTAGAGGCTGTATTTCACATTCTACAATTATAATGGTGTTCTATAATTAATAAAATCTCGCATGCCAGTTATAAGCTAAATTGATATTACAGCTATTAACTCCTCATGCATATTGGAATGCCAAATGCCGAAATTATGTATGGATGTCAGAATTTAAGTGCCAACATTATGTATAGGACTCAGAATTACTTAGCTGGCAATTAGTATATATATCCTGTGTATTCACCTCATCTCAATCTATATATCGGTTTGTACCAGACGTGTCCTCTGGGTATGCATGCAGCAAAAGGTGTCACTTTTTATCTGAAAGAATAGGTTAACCATTAACTCCTCGTGCTTACTGGGATACCGAATGTCGAAATTATGTGTGTATATATCGGTTTGTGCCAGACTTGAACTCAAAATTACTGGCAACTATTATGCATCCAGTGTATTCGCCTACTCTCAATGTATGTGTCGAGTTGTACAGGACACATACACAGGGTATGCAGGCAGCAAAAGATGTCACTATATCCCAAATACCATGAAAGTTTACTGGGGCATGTCGTTGTAGAGCCTAATGGGTTATCAAGGTCGTGACTGGTACTGACACTGCTGAAAGAGCTTCGGTCATTATTTATCAGTAAAGCCACAAAGTTAATGCATATGTATATCGTTATGCATACTGACAGATATCCTATCATTTGTCTTGTTATGATATAAGAGTGAGCATGTTTGAGATGTACATGAAGGAGAGTGTTACCATCATGGACAGACACAAGTGGGTTAAATATATGGGCTATATATGATTCAGTAGTCCCAATGAGTTTTTAAAGGGACATCCACGGTATTGGCTCATTAAGCCCCGCCTTGTCACTGTTTAGTCTGCAGACCCATTTCTGTTCAATTTTGAACAGAAAACGACCAGTGTCGGGGCAGAATTCAGGTATCCGTGGTTGTTCTAAGACAGTCGAATGAAAATCATTAGGGCCATGTCCAACTTCCAGGAAATGTGCAGTAAGGCGGGTGGCTTGTTTGCGGCACCGCACTGTGCTTTTATGTTCTTGTATCCTCGTCCTTACTTTCCTCGTTGTCATGCCAACGTATTGAAGCTGGCACGGACAAGTTATCAAAACAATGAGGTTGCTGCTGTTGCAGTTAGTGAACCTGGTTTGTGTCCACGGTCTGTTTGTCCCAATGTCTATACTGGTCGATTTGCAAGTTTGGGGACAAACTGAGCAAGCCCCACAGGGATGATGGCCTTGTACAGGTGGCAGATCCCACAATGTGCCCACCTGTCTTGGTTCTTTATTTCCTTGGACATGTGTGGACTAACTGGTCCTTGAGATTTTGTCCTCTTTTAAATGCAAAGAGAGGTAAAGGGATATCATCCCCCCCTGTGTTCAGAATAGACCAATGTTTTTTAATGATCTTCTGAACTTGGTTAGATCTACTGTTAAATGTATTGACAAAAGTGATACGGTTGGTCTTCTCTTTGGGAGGGTGTATCTCAAGCAGAGATTCCCTATTGTTATTTGATGCCCTCTTTTTGGATTGACGGATGATCTTTTTAGGATAGTGTTTTGCACTGAGTTGCTGTTCTAGGTTTCTTGAATGAATCTTAAATGCCTCTTTGTTGGAGCAATTCCTCTGCACCCTGAGAAACTGGCCAAAAGGTAAATTGTTTCTCAAGGCTCGGGGATGACAGCTGTCATATCTTAGAAGAGCATTTCTGGCCATGGGCTTACGATAGAGCTCAGATTCAAGGCCATTAGGGGTCGCGTGGATCTTTAAATCAAGAAATGCCAAAGACACCCGGCTGTATTCGATGGTAAATTTCAAGTATACATTTCTGGTGTTTAGCCATTGATGGAACGACACAAGATCTTCTTCTGTGCCTCGCCAAACCACCAGAATGTCATCTATATATCGCTTCCAGATGTGTAGCGACAATAGATAAGGGTTGGCAGATGTAAGAACCTCCTTTTGTTCAAAATTGTGAACATATAAGTTCGCCAGACTTGGAGCGAAGACACTACTCATGCTGGTCCCAGATGTTTGTAGGTAGGTAGTGTCTTCGAAGCGAAAGTAATTTTCTTTCATTGCAATTTCGGCTAGGTTCATAATAAACTGCGTCGGTGTGATGGACTGGTGATCACTTTGTTCTAGTAGACTGCCTACCACCTCCAGAGTTTCAGTTTGTGGAATCGAGGTATACAACAACTCTACGTCAAATGATACGAGGATGTCAGTATTGATGTTAAATTGTATACCTGGTAAGAGTCTTAAAACGTCCTTGGTGTCCTGAAGGAACGTTGGCATGGCCTTGACCATTGGATTTAAAAAGTAATCCACGAAGGTCGATAATGGTTCCAAAATAGAGCCTATGCCCGAAATGATCGGCCGTCCAGGTGGTGGTCTCTGGGGTTTGTGGATTTTTGGAAGGCAATAAAAGTATGGAATAATTGGATGATTTGTAAGAAGATATTGCCCCTCTTGCGGTGTGATCCAACCCTCAGTGGTTGCTTCTTCTACCAAGTTGCCTATTTTGATCCTTAATTTTTCTGTAGGGTCTTCATTCAGTGGGAGATAAGATCTCCGATCACTCAGTTGTCTCAAACATTCATTTCTATATGTCTCGGTGTCCAGAATGACAGTGGCCCCGCCTTTGTCGGCTGGCTTGATTATTATTTGCTCGTTGGATGTCAATGAGCGCAACGCCGACTGTTCTTCTCTTGAAAGGTTGACAAAGGGCCTGTTCGCAGTTTGGTAGAGATGTTTTATATCATTTTCTACGGCCGCTTCAAATGTCAATACCTTCGGAGGCAATCCAATACTAGGTGGATTGAATGTAGATGGTTTTTTAAGACCATTGTTCTTATCTACAATTGGTGTTTCAATATTCGCTGGTTTGGAAAAAAAGTAATGTAGTCTTACTTTTCTAAAAAGTTTGGCTAGTTCAACCTGTGCTACAAAAGGATCTCCTTTCTGAGTAGCCACGAATCCTAGGCCTTTGTTTAGTAGGCGCTCTTCATTTGATAATAAAACATGTGAGCTTAGATTCATCACAAGGTTGTCGAATTGCTCGTCCCTGCGGTCTCTTGTGGAACTTTCTTCCCGCTGCGAAGGTCCATCGTGGACTGTGGTGTGGTGTTCCAGTGGACTTGAGGTGTTGTTCCTTGTCTCCTCCTGCCCCTGCCTCATCTCGGGCCAAACCCTAAAAAAGGAAATGCTCCAGGGCCTTGTTGCATTTGGGGAGGACCAAAAGGACCCATTTGAGGGGGGTAGGATGGTCCAAACATCCACGGGTTAGCCGGCCACCATGGTTGGTATTGATTGTAATTCTGTGGGTGTTGTCCACCCCTCCAATTCCTTCGGTTTCCGCGACCTCTTGGAATGTTGTTTGCAGACCCATTCTGTGATGTATCCGAATCACTGGAGGCTCCTTCTGAGCTAGATGTGCCATATGATGAGCCACCTTTTCTACCACCCCGGTTGAATGCGGGTGCTGTGTAGGAGTCGCTCGTGAATGGGTAAACCCTTTCTGTTGAGAACCTCGCCAGATCCTTTTAAAAATTTTCTAACTTAGTAAAGAGGATTGACTCCTTAAAATCTTTGTTATTTTTATCACTATCATCCTGTCCTTTTTTGAACAATGTGCTTTTAAGTGTGGTTCTAATCTGGCCTTCGAGTACTTGAATCTCGATAAGAATCTTGTCTGCCACTCTTTTTGCAGTCTTAATGATTAGGACTAGCCAATCCCTTGTGCATCTCCAGGCGATCATCGACCAGTCTTTTACAAATTCCTTATCATCAAGGAACAGTCTGGGTGCATTATTTACAATGAGGCCTGAGGGTGCACAATTACCACGGAGATATTCCGCCATGGCTATTCCATGGACTATTGTCCTGGAGTGTGATTTTTGAGAACCAGAACCTTAGCCCAACCCTCATCATTGCTTGTTACTTGTACTGGGATGCTGTCTAGGAGGCTCGGATTTTCGTCTAAGATGTTTTGAACTTCAGCATTCTCAAATGCTAAGCCCCAGTTGGTAGCCATTACAAATTCTGATTTAGAAAAAATAAGCAAAAACAGGAACGTTTAAAAAGGGGGCCAATGACTGTCCGCCTCTTAACAAATTCAATGTTATAGGTGATCAAATATGAGCAACTAGTATTAAAAAGACCCACAGCCTTAGCTGTACTGTTCACATGGACAAAAACAATTGAAATGAGGGTCTAAGGGCAACTTTAACAACTAACCAGGTACACGCCCCAAACCTTAGATCAAAACACCAATTGGTACCTAGGAGTCAAAGAAATAAGTTATTCTCCATGGATCACAAGACTGATACCATACAAACAACACCCGTGGGAACACACCATGCAAACTTTAGTGTGATATTAGCCGAGTTAGGACTCAAGGACGTATGGAAAAATTCCCATCAGAAGCCACACTGTACTGCCCTCTTTAGCATCATTTGGGTTCTCCTTGCCCAGGAGACAAAACAAAGCGGCCGGTCAAATATTACCGTGACCAATCATAGATGAAAAAGAATGTTAGAGGGAAGTATTGTATGATTTTAAAGTGTTTAAGTGGCAACTGAGAAAAGCAGTGTGAGGTGAAAAAAGTGAGTGGTGAAGGGTAGTAAAATTAGATGAACTGGATAGAAGCAAACAATTTATTAATATCTCCCAGTCCCCCAAGGCTAAAAGATAAGTGCAAATGCGGGTTTGAAATAATATCCGCAGTCAGTAGTGGTCAACATGTTTCTGCATATATAGAAAAAGGTTTTCATGCATTCTTCAGGACCTGTTGTTTCTATACTACTGCTTTTCGTGAAAAGTTAATAAAAGATATCACCTGAAGTGTCCAGGTAATGTGCTCAACCACGTACTGTTATCGCACCGTACCGGAGGAGAGAAATCCACAGGAACAACATGGACAAACAGAAAAACATGAATATGTCATATTCCAAAGGTTATAAACTATTGTTCAAAATAAACCTTTGATTAATGGCGTATTAGTCGCACATACTGGGAATTAAGTTCCTCCCAAATCACTCACCCATTAATGATGGTTGAGGTGCTTCACCCCACCTGGCTGCGGCTCAGGTATAAGGAGCACCGCTCTAGAGTTGAGAAATTGAATTAAAAGAGGCCAATCAAGGCTCAGGTAATATATAGATGTCTTGTGAACGTTCACTGTTTCAAGCTGCATAAACATGGAGTGAGCTCGATCGCCGGTGCCCCCCCAGACAGCTCGGATGACTGTCGGGAGACACCGACGGATAGGTTAGCCACGCTCAGAGTACATACGCCCTTAACACGCTGGGAAGCGGTTTCTCCGCATAAATGATCATGCTGTTGGCATTGAGGTCACTATTTAGAATGGCGTTGTGCAGGGACTATCGATCGCGTACCCGGCACTTTGTAAATCACGTGCGGAATTTTAGGTCTTGCCTGAATATTGTTGTCCATTCTTATGAGCGACATTAATATGTTAAGCTCTGAAGTGCTATTGATGAAATACACGCACGGCCGGTATGCAGATGAAATATGATCGTACTCTCTGCTTTGGGCCCCTTAAGGTAACGCCCTGCAATACGAAAATGATCGTTAACATCACCATTTGATTAAGATTCGTTCTTTTGACACCAAGCCAATTATCACAGAGTTTATTCTGATTTTGTGGAATCGGTAGAAACAGTGAACGTTCACAAGACATCTATATATTACCTGAGCCTTGATTGCCCTCTTTTAATTCAATTTCTCAACTCTAGAGTGGTGCTCCTTATACCTGAGCCGCAGCCAGGTGGGGTGAAGCACCTCAACCATCATTAATGGGTGAGTGATTTGGGAGGAACTTAATTCCCAGTATGTGCGACTAATACGCCATTAATCAAAGGTTTATTTTGAACAATAGTTTATAACCTTAGGAATATGACATATTCATGTTTTTCTGTTTGTCCATGTTGTTCCTGTGGATTTCTCTCCTCCGGTACGGTGCGATAACAGTACGTGGTTGAGCACATTACCTGGACACTTCAGGTGATATCTTTTATTAACTTTTCACGAAAAGCAGTAGTATAGAAACAACAGGTCCTGAAGAATGCATGAAAACCTTTTTCTATATATGCAGAAACATGTTGACCACTACTGACTGCGGATATTATTTCAAACCCGCATTTGCACTTATCTTTTAGCCTTGGGGGACTGGGAGATATTAATAAATTGTTTGCTTCTACCCAGTTCATCTAATTTTACTACCCTTCACCACTCACTTTTTTCACCTCACACTGCTTTTCTCAGTTGCCACTTAAACACTTTAAAATCATACAATACTTCCCTCTAACATTCTTTTTCATCTATGATTGGTCACAGTAATATTTGACCGGCCGCTTTGTTTTGTCTTCTGGGCGAGGAGAACCCAAATGATGCTAAAGAGGGCAGTACAGTGTGGCTTCTGATGGGAATTTTTCCATACGTCCTTGAGTCCTAACTCGGCTAATATCACACTAAAGTTTGCATGGTGTGTTCCCATGGGTGTTGTTTGTATGGTATCAGTCTTGTGATCCATGGAGAATAACTTATTTCTTTGACTCCTAGGTACCAATTGGTGTTTTGATCGACAGTTAACACCTGATACTAAAGAGTTCCTGAATAATTGGCTTATAGAGACAAATCTTGGTAAAATTATAGATGAAACAACGAGAGAAGATCTCGAAAAAGACGTTTCTAGAACGGAGGTAGAATTAGCCCTAGCAGAATAAGCTACAGGAAAAGCAGCCAGGCCAGACAGAATACCCTTAGATCTGTATAAAATCCTTGGTAATTTAATCATCCCTTTCCTCTATGATCTTTTTCTCGGGGTGCAATGGCACGGTAAACCCCCTGAATCCTGGAAACACACCAACATAGCGATTTTTCCAAAAAAAGATAAACCACCGGAACAAACCTCTTCATACCGTCCAATTTCCCTCATCAACTCAGACTCAAAGATATACTCCAAAATCTTCGCCAACCGCCTCAGTAGGATTGTCGAACACCTGGTCTCCCCATGGCAGCACGGCTTTATTCCCAGTAAGAGCACGATAGACCATACCCGTAGAGCTATCTCCCTTTTCGACATCATGGGAGTAGAGGGAGGCCGGATGTCGATGATCCTATTGGATGCGGAAAAGGCCTTTGACCGGGTCTCATGGCAGTTCCTCTGGGAGGTACTAGCAGTAAACAACTTTGGCCCGGTCTTTATAAAATCTATTAAGGTCCTCTATGTTGATCCTAAGGCAAGAATTATGGTAAGGGGTAGCGAATCAGAGCTGATTAACATCCAGAGGGGCACGAGGCAAGGTTGCCCGTGCTCCCCGCTACTCTTTGCCCTCTACATCAGCCCACTTATCCTTAAACTTATAACTTCACCAACAATGGAACCAGTTAAGGTAGGTTCGTATAGTACTAAAGTACTGGCCTACGCCAACGACGTGGCGGTACTAACACCGAACCCCACAGAGGCGATTGTTGAGATTGAGGAAATTGCACGGTCTTTTGGCTCATATTCGGGATATTCCCTGAATAGGGATAAAACGATGGTCATTTGCACCGAGAATACGTCTTTTGTCAGCCAATACAGAGTCAACAATGCAAAATATCTGGGGGTGAATATCTCGCCTAAAACTAGCGAAATTAACCAGCTAAACTATGATCCGCTTATTAAGAAAGTAAAAATAGACCTACTTAGAGTTAATAATCTCCATCTCTCTATAATATGTAGGGGAACTACATTAAAATGAGCGTATTCCCAAAAATATTATATCTATTTCGGGCAATTCCCCTCTTGGTCAATAATGATACAATCAAAACATTAGATTCAACTATTTCGAGATTTGTCTGGAATTACGGCAAAGTTAGGAGAGCACTCCCTAAACTAACACTACCATACTCTAGAGGCGGCTTAGCAATACCAAATTTAACATATTACTTATGGGTGACCCTCCTGCAACAAATGACCATCCTATTTACTGCCCGAGTTCCAGTAGACACCAATTGGGATCAGGCTATACTCTCAATATACAAATTATTATTAGGAATTAAGGCCAGAGGCCTACTGCTAAAACAAGTCGAGCCATCCTACTTTAAAAAGATTAAATTCAAGAGCTTTATAGATGCTTTTAAGATCTGGAAACAAACCACTAAATTACTAGCAATATCAAGGTATACCAAATACACACCCCTATGGCAGAGCTCAATAATTCCGCACCACCTTAATGATAGTACTTCTGGGAGGTGGGAGAGATTAGGCCTAGTAACAGTTGGAGATTTCCTAGGCAGAGAATGTAAACCTACTCTTGAAGAGCTTTGTGTAAAGTATCATATCCCCCGCACTGATTACTTGAAATTTATACAAATCTCTACCTCTCTTAGACAGTCGATATCAACTATAGACTTAAAAACAATACCGCTATTAAACCTTATAGGCAAACAGACAACTAGGATAGGCAACATTTATGATTTATTTATAAGGAATCATACTGATGATCTCGAACAAATGGAAAGAAACTGGGCGAATAAACTGAATAATGAAAACACCGATATAGATATGTCCCTAATCTTATCATCTAAAGTACTGTTGGCCTCAAATCTGAAGGCACAAACCTACAAAACAGTATACGACCTATACTTTACCCCTGCTAAATTATTTACTTGGGGTAAAAGAGCACATGACCAATGCCCAAGATGCTCACTAGGTCCAGCTAATCTTATTCACATGCTCGCTGAATGCCCAAAATTAGATGAGATTAAAAAAGGTATAGCTAAGTACTGGGCCGAAATTTTCGGCCATGAATTAAGAACATCAACAACTCTTTTTGTTTTAGGTTATGACGACTCCCTTGGGCATAGTAATGAAGAAATCATGGCTATTTTTGTTGGCACGGCTGTCTATAGGATTATCCTGGCAGCGCGGTGGAAGGACCCAGGCGCTCCCACTTTTCAGGGCTGGCTGAATAGATTATTAGGTATATACAAGCAAGAGGCAGCAATCTATAGAACCAGAGGCAAAAAATTGAGATTACTTGGTGAGCAAATATGGGCTCCAGTTGCGACCTGGTTTGAGAACCACAGAAACACATAGCTCTTCTAATAAAAAAGCATTGTATAAAAGTATTTTTGAAGGTCGCCCCCCCATATAAAGTCATTTTATTCATATCTTCCCTTCCATGCTTGGAACACACTGGAGAATCTACATGAAGTGACTGTGAAACGAACTATGCACTGTTGTACTACTCACCTAGTTTAATATCTCTGTTTAGAATGAATAATGTACTGATTCTTCTTTTTCTTTCTTTTTTTAACAGTCTTTTTGATGACCTTTTGTATACTTCTTTTTTTTACACATTGTATGTTATTAATCTCTCTGTTTTTGGTATGTACCTTTTGAACCTGTTCAAATAAATAAAAAGAAAAAAAAAAGGAGAGGAGGGACGTTATTGATTTCGACTGCAAGGACTGTGAGGCATTGGGAGGTGAGTTCGTCAACATCTAGGTTCGGGTCTAGCCTTGGAAGTGATAACATAGCTGATTCAGAGAGGGAAACAACGTCAATATTTTTAGCATCACGGAACCGGGCGGTAGCCCTCTTAGGTTGACCAAGAGTTATAGAGTGTGATAGGTGAAGAGAGAATGGGATGAGGAGGTGGTCAGACCAGTCTACATGAATAGGGGTAGTGATAGAAAGCATGTCTGCTTTAGAAATGACAAGGTCCAGGATTGAGCCCTTAGTGTGGTATTGGGTTCTCCAGGCCTACATACTCCGCAGAATACCCACTACACCATAAGAACTGTTGGCACGGAAACTAGAAAATGTAAAAGACAAGTTTATTAAGACCCCATGGGGTGGTGGTACATTCCTACAGCACCCTTCGGTAATGCAAGAAGTATCACACCGAACATCGGTGCAAATCCTTCTTTTATACAGTTTTACAGTAATGAAAAGGTAGGCGGTACACATTTACAGAGTTTTAGGTACATATATGGTCATTTTTGGAACACAGCCAACTCATGGGAGGAGCTATAACACCACTGGTCAGTTTGGCGGAACATTCCTAAGGGATGACTGGTCAATCTGAACTGCGCATGTGTGAGCTTGACCATTACTAAAAATAGCCTGTTGCTGGGCAAACTCGAGTGGTCAGTGGTACAGAGGAAGGACAAAAGGGCATGCTGACCACGAGGCAACGCATTCTCTAAAATGGCCGCCGATACATACAAAATGGCGTCCAACAACTGTAGTCAAGATAAGGGAAAAGAACGTGTAGCAAAGCTTAACGCTAACCCGATCACCGTCAAATTACGACAGACGACCCTTTTAGCGTTTAGCTGAAGCTACCTCATAGTGGACATAGTCGGGGTACTCATCTTCAATATCAATAGACATAATTTGTGCTACTTCTTTATGAATCATTTGTTCATGTTTAGCAAAGGCTCGTCTGGATGGAATACAAGCAGAAAGGCACATGGAGCATAACACAGGGCCACACTGGATACAAAGACATAAAAAGAATAATATCCCAATTATTACACATAGAATCGTCAGCAATTTCCAACCCCAGGTACTAAGTATTGACCAAAACCACCCCGAAAACGTCCATGTACCATTATCAGGATGTATCTCAGCAGCAATTTTATGTAATTTAGATATAGCATCATAAACAGAAGGTGAGTTATCTGGCACATATACGCAACAACTACTTCCGATAATACGGCATGCTCCTCCACGGTCAGCTAATACTACATCTAACACCATCCTGTTCTGGAGCGTTACAATTCTAGTTATCTGAAGCTCCTCAGTTAAATTCCCTAACCCAAAAGCAGTATCATTGGCAACAGCTTCTACAACACGAGTTAACCGTCGTATTTTTCGACTATTCAGAGCAGCTCCAACAAAAGAAAACAGACCTAAATTAAAATCGACATATTGTTGCAACGCAGTGTCCGTTTGGTCTATATCTTCAAGAACTAATGCTCTCTTTACTCTATTCAATATAAAATCATGGTAAAGTATGTAGTTGTTATGATACATAGGTGGGGCAATAAACACAGGGGGTAATACAAAAGATATATAACATGTTCCTAACCATCCTATAGGGAGATGATGATAGCCTTTATTTCCACATATAAAATACGTATTTCGGGAGGCCACAAATGAAATGCCATTTGGAGTATCAAAGGTAAGAGTGGTGTTACATTCACTTCTGCCAACTGGGATTGTACCTTTATTACGAACACAGAGATCAGCTTTAGTATCGATAACAGTAATTACATGTGAACTAGACATATTGACACTCCGCTGGTTGTTATAAACTCGTGGTGCCGACACATTGTCGGGGCAATACTCCTCCCATTCAAACTTAGTTCCTTCAGCTCGCGGATAGCCATCTCGATCATTATAGCATATCTTATTGAGTCGAAAGAGCAGCCCCCCTTTCGTTGGCCATCTCAAAGTGAATAGGAGTGTATACCAAGCATGACAAGAGCCATTATGGGAAAACGGGAGTAGGATAAGCGGTGTTCCTCCTTTCTTTTGATGTCCAGGCAACATCCCACATACCCAACAGTTCGAAGTGTTAGTCATATTGTGGGTGTGATGCAGAATCTGAATAAAACTATTGTTCAAATAAGTTTTTCGGTGTCGCTCTTCATGATAAGGCAGAGTAAAATGAAAATGTTCAGATGGAATCGGGGTAGTTGGTAACAAATGGTCCCGTGCTGGTACCACAAGTTCTACTACCCAGGCTATCACAGCTATCAGAACAATTGTCAAAACAAATAATACTGCACCAAGAATTCTCTTGTCTCGCACTGCAGAAGATGCCATAGTTCAAAGTTCAAAAATGTCTCAAAAATACAACTAAAAAATTAAAATATGAGTGCTGAGCTCCGAGGTAGCCGTTGGTTTCTTCTCCAAGATTCAAGACGGGTGTTGCTACACTTGGCAGAACAGATCCCCCCCCCTTGATATTCCCGGCTTCCGTTTCACAAACCCCAGAGCGGTAACTCAACCAGTCTCGCACAAAAAAAAACTGCTTATCGTGGTCGTAAGTTGTATCTTTCTCTTCCAGAAACAGTGTGGTCCGGGAAGGCTCCCTCCGATTCGGCCGACGTTACAGCTGGGCTCTTCTCCTCGTCCAAGATGTCTCGATAATCAGACAGCACAGTTGGAGAGACACGGCGGCAGTGAGTGGAGTGCACCCACCGCTTACTGTTGGTAACTCGCACAGCCGTTCGAGTTGCGAGCAATACCTGCTCGGGGCCACGCCACCTCGGTTCCAAGCTGCTTGTTCTCTCGAAAGAACGGATCATAACATGATCCCCAGGACGAAGATTATGAGCCTCTCCAATGGAATTGTCGGGGAGCGCTTCTCGAACCTGTTGGTGAATGGAAAGTAAATCATTTGTTAATCGTGCCAAATAATCGTTCATCATTATACAAGGCACATCATGTAACAATCGAGGCTTAGGAACTCCCCATATATTCATCGGCCTTCCAAACACCACTTCATAAGGTGTGAGGCCAGTTCGGGAATGGGGCACTGATCTGATAGATAGTAATGCCAATGGCAGGGCATCTGGCCATTTCAAAGTTGTGGATGCCACAATCTTTGCTAGTTTTAATTTCAGAGTAGCATTATATCGTTCAACAAGACCTGCTGACTGGGGATGGAACACAGCATGAAATATCTGCTGGATTCCCAATCCCTTCATCACGTATTCCACAATTCCCCCAACAAAATGAGGACCATTATCGCTCCACAAAAATTTACAAACGCCGTATCGAGGGAAGTACTCCTTGAGCAAAACCTTAGCTGTTGTCAACGCTGTATTATCTTTCGTAGGGAAGGCCTCAATCCATTTACTGAAAGCACACACCACCACTAAGACATACTTCAGGTTATTACAACGCTCAAGCTGGATGTAATCCATTTGCAGTACTTCAAACGGTGCAGTAGGTGGAACAAATCCTCCTTTCGGAGTATGCGTCCCTTTTGCAGGATTGTGCTGTAAACATATCAGACAGGTCTGCACTACTCTCTTGGCCGTATTGGCAATCTCAGGATGCTCCCAGACTCGCGTTAGCAATTGAGTAATTGCAAGAGCTCCAACATGTGCCAATCCATGTGTCATTTGGACCATCGCCTGCAAGTACGCTGCAAGCAATTTCCATCTTTCCATATCTTTACTTCGCCAACAACCCTCATCATCCAGCACTCCCTCAGCTGCCCAGGTTGCAAGCTCGGCTTCAGACGCTGACTTCTGAATATCTAATATCTCCTCTTTTGCATCATGCCATCGCTCAGCCTGTGATTTCACCACATACATTGGCGAGTCATTTCGTAACATAGCCGTTTGTCTTGCTATACTGTCTGCAAAAGCGTTACCTTGTCCCACTTTATCAGTGACCTTTTCATGTGCACTGCATTTGATTATCGCCACTTTCTTTGGACAAAGTAACGCATTCAAAAGATCACGCACTAGTTCTCCGTGCATGATGTGTACTCCATGCGAAGTCAAAAACCCACGCTCTCTCCAGAGTAGGCCAAAGTCATGCGCTACTCCGAAGGCGTACCTGCTGTCTGTGTAGATGTTCACACATAGGCCAGCACTCAATTCACAGGCTCTTGTCAAAGCTATTAACTCTGCTGCTTGGGCCGATTTCTGTGGTATTCGCGCTGTTTCTACCACTGTCTTAAGTGTCGCGATCGCATATGCTGCAAAAGTTGTGCCATCTGGCAGCCTTAAACACGATCCATAAACCCACTGTTCCCCATCCACATCTGGAAGTGGCGTATCCTGTAAAGTCGACACGACCCTTTGTATGTTCTTCAGTCAGGAAAACACAATCATGGTGTTCTTCCTCCTGGCCCTCAGCAACCGGATACGGCAATAAAGTGGCAGGGTTCAGGGTAGCACATCTCTTTAGTGTGATGTGTGGTGCCAACAGTGTAAGCTCATATCCTGTTAAACGTGCGCTTGTGAGATACTGGGTTTTCGTCTGATTTAGCAAAGCATCTACCGCATGGGGAACTAACACCAACAGTTTGTGTGACAAAACTATTCCCTCACTCTGCCGTATAGCTACTGCTGTTGCTGCAACTGCTCGGAAACACCCGGGTAAACCTCGTGCCACAGGATCAAGTATTGCCGAAAAGTATGCACAGGGCCTCTGCTTATCCCCGTGTGTCTGCACTAACACCGACAATGCACACCCATCTTTCTCGTGCACATACAACGTGAAAATCTTTGTGTAATCTGGTGTACCTAACACTGGTGCAGAACAAAGGGCTTGTCTCAATTGTTCAAAAGCAGTCTGACATTCATCTGTCCATTCAAGAGGCATTGGTGTAGTTTTGGACAATAACGCTAACAAAGGTTTTATAATGTGTGAAAACCCCATTATCCACTGTCTACAGAAGGACGTTAAACCTATAAAGGCACGCACATCTCTCTGAGTACGGGGGACTGGTGTATCTAAAATTGCTTGAATTCGATCAGATGTCAGTGCACGTCCCTCCTTAGACAAAAGATGACCGAGGTAGGTCACCTTTGGTCTACAATATTGTAACTTTTTCCTAGAAACTTTATGATTGTTTTGAGCAAGAAAAGAGAGCAAAGCAAGAGTGCTCTCCTCACACTGTGCATATGTGTCTGCAGCCAGTAAGATATCATCAACATACTGGATAAGAGCTACTCCGGACTGCAAATCAAAGGAATCAAGCTGTCTTTTTAAGGCCTGGCTATAGATGCTAGGACTTTCTGTATAGCCTTGAGGAACACGACAAAATCTATACGATTTATTATTTAACATAAAGCCAAATAGATGTCTGCTATCGGGATGGATGGGAATGGAAAAGAAGGCATTTTTAAGGTCAATTACAGAAAACGTGGTGGCAGTAGGGGGAACCAAAGTAAGTAAGGTGGTGATATCAGACACCACCGGGTACTCGGGCACTACAATTTTGTTTATTTCTCTCAAATCAATAATAAATCGATAGACTTTGTCGTCAGTGTCTTTCATTAGGATCGGAAGAATCGGGCTGTTACAGACATTGTAGGAAACTTCCTCCACTACTCCTGCAATAATCAAATCCTGAACAATGTGCGTCAGGGCAATTTCACCTTCTCTAGATATCTTGTACTGGGGCACACGTGGCAAAGACACTCCCTCCTTAACAGTTATTCGAATAGGCGGAATGTGCATCTGTCCCACATTCGTGTCTGATGTAGCCCATAACGTGTGTGGGAGAGAGGCTAGTGCTTCAATTTCCTGCATGGTACATAGTCTTTCTACATCTGGATAATTGTCATTCAAAATAACCCACACTCCTTCAGGAGCGCAGCGTATTGTTGCTCGAAAATATTTAAGCAAATCTATGCCCATAATATTGTCTGGGGTATGAGGCGACAATAAGAATGGGCACAGACCAAAGAATCTGTCAATGCAAAATGTAAGAGGTTGTGACAGTGGGCTTGGAGAGGGTGTGCCATCGAACCCTATACATGTAATCGTTTCGCCAGACAGGGGAGACCTTGGAACCAAGTTTTTAGACAGAGCACTGCGAGTAGCTCCTGTATCAACCAAAAACTGATCAGTAGAACCCAAAACGCCCGCTGATACATATGGACCTCTTTGATCTACTGGCACTTCAACCGATTCCACACCCCATCCTACGCAATCCTATGCGTGTACATAATCCTGAGACTCCACGTTCTCACCCTCCGATATCTGGTACTGATTCCATCGATCAAAAGTATTACGATCATCCTGACCACGACCTCTCGCCTCAAACCTACCACGATCACTGGCCCCACCTCTCGCTCCCGAATAACTATTCCATGTCCTTCCACCTCCTCGACCACGCTGGCTACGTTGCTCACGAAGCACCGGACAATCTTCAGCCCAATGCCCAAACTCTTTACAATATGCACATTGGTCCTCAGCAATGTCAGTACGACCATAAGACGTACCATACCCTCCTCGCCTGCCTCTATCATTCCCTCTTGGCTGCGTAGCACGAACCTGAGCCAACATCACCTTCGTCTTCAACTCCTTCGCTTTCTTATCGATACCTTCTTTAGCCTCTAATTCCTGCCGCTCATAATACTGACAAAAAGAATCCAACTCACAGTGGGCAGGGGTGGGGAAATGTCAACCACAGATGCGGGGACATTCAGTGTTTTGTTAAATACCCCTCACACACCAACAGGCCCCTTGGTGTCATGCTTCATCATTGGGGCCTTCGCACCCCTCTAACGGGATGCGGCGTGCTACGACCGACGACTACGTGGGAGCAATTCAACCTCGGGCTGATACTAGTAAAAGAAGTGTAGATTGAGGTAGTTAGTTGTCGTGATTATGGACAGTACCTCTGGTGTGCGTCAACATGTTTCGGAGCTGGTGCTCCTTCTTCAGGACGGGGGCACAACTTCCCCACCTTACTCACGTTTTTCTATATGGTGTATAATAAACCAAAAGTGAAAGACTATTTACAGTGTTTTAAAGTTAATTAAGGCTACAGTGTGCCTACAGCGGTCGTGGAACATGCAGTTGCATGACCTACGGGAAAACAAACCAAAATTAAAAATAAATTTGGTTGCCCTGGTTGGGCTAGCTCTGACAGGTGCAGTCACCTGGAGCACCAAAGATTCAATGATCCTGTGAAAGGAAAAGGACACACAAAACACACAACACAAAAAACACAAACTAATTTAAGGAGGCACTAGGTCATACCTAATATGTTAGGTTTTCTTGCTTCATGAGCATCAAGTGAACGTTGAGGGTATTGTTGTTGCTAAATTCGCAACCTGGATAGATAAAGGTTAGATTTCAGTCTCTTGTACTCACTGTTCAAGGTAGTAGATGGTGTTTGGGTGTACCAAATACTTACAAACTCCAGGTAGAAATTTCTCCGTGTTCCCCCTACACTGCTCCGCTGGTAATGACTGCGGGAGCTCACCCTGTTGTATTTATACAAGAAGTGCTTAATTATTCTATGCCCTTCATTGGTTAATGAGCGGATGTATGTTATGCCCTTATAAGGTTAATCCGCCCGTAAACCAGTAGCATGCGACCGGTTTTAGGTAAATAACAGCCGTCAGCTGTCAGCCGTCATGCCCGTTTAAGGTTAATCCGCCCATTAGCCAGTAGCCGTCAGCTGCAAGAGAGAGGGACGTGTTTTCGTAATTGTCATTGGGGCGCGCATGCGCGTCAAGAGTTTCGCTCTCAGCGTCAGATGAAGCAGAGCGCATGCGCGAACGAGTAGCGTGTTGGGAGAGTGTCTACGCTCGTTCAATGTACATGCGCGGTGACACTTAGTTTGGAGCAGTGCGAGAACCCCAATTAAAATAGCTATGTCTACGCTCTTTCAATGTACATGCGCGGTGACACTTAGTTTGGAGCAGCGCGAGAACCCCAATTATAATAGCTATGGGATCCCTGTGGTAGTGTGAGGTTCAGGATTTTAAGGTCAGGCTGTTAATTTAAGCAAGGTGGTGACATATAAATATTTAAGATGTTGGTAGCCACTAAGGTAATGATATGTCAGTCTGTGGAGGGGAGGTAGTGGAGGGAACCCATCGTGAAATACGATGGTCCAGAGTCCCTAGTGCTAGGTTGTACTGGGTTTCTGTGGGAGTTTAGTAGGCGGCTCTAGGGGGCCAGCCTTTGGGAGCAAGTCAGTCCGAAAAGAATAGGTACACATTGTGTTTCAGTGAGAATTTGATAGCTGACTCCAGGGAACATCATCATTTAGACCCTGGGTATTCGTACCCAAACGGAATACCCACCGTTGTTCTTTCAGAGTTGGTATGTGTTCGATTACTGTCCATTTCAAATCATTTACACAGTGTTGTTTTTCCATGTAATGAGAAGCCATCTTTGTGGTCATCTTTTTACAGCGCACATTGCTTTTGTGCTCACCTATTCGTGTTTTCACCGCTCTTGTCGTCATTCCTACATACTCTAAACCACAAGGGCATGTGATCATATACACGACATTTTTTGTGTTACAGTTTGTGAAAGCACGTTGTTCCCAAGTTGTTCCATTCCTAAAAGTCAATGTCTTGCTTTTTTGCGTCAGGTGGCAACTGCTGCAATTCCCACAGGGAAAGTGTCCTTGAAGCCCAATTGTGGTTTGTCTTATTGGAGTGTTCTTCTTGGGTCTTGTGTGGACCAGTAAGTCCTTAAAATTTCTGCCCCGACGATGTGCATGCATTGGTTTCTCCAGAGTCATGTTCCCTCAATTTAATATCTTCCAATGTTTATTAATGATCTTAGAAACTATGTTGGATATTGTGGAATAGGTTGTAACACATATTTGTCTCTTTTTGTTATCTGTACTCTGTAGTTTTTCTTCCAGCAGGGCATCCCTGTGGTTGTTCTTGGCTCTTTTCATCGCCTTGTCAATTATCCTGGCGGGATATTGTCTTTGCATCAACTTACTCTTCAGATCACCAGCTTGAGTCTTGAATTCACTCAGTTCGGTACAATTTCGTCTTAACCTTAAAAACTGGCCGTAGGGCAGATTCTCCCTGAGATGTCTGGGATGAAAACTATCATACCTTAAGAGGCAGTTCCTGGCCGTCGGTTTGAAGTGTGTAGTGCTCTTGAGTCTATTGCCGTCGACATAGATGTTCAAGTCCAGGAACACCATTGATTGACTAGACATTGTGCTGGTAAACTTCAGGTATGTATTCTGGTTATTGAGCCAGACCACAAAACTTGATGCACTTTCTGCATCGCCGTCCCATATGATAAAGACGTCGTCTATGTACCTCTTCCAGGTGTTTATGTGAGGTCTGTACGGATTGTCCGAATGTAGAATCTTGTTCTGCTCTAGGTGGTGAACGTATAGTCCAGCTATACTAGGAGCAAATGTACTGCCCATGCTGGTGCAATGGGTCTGCGGTAGAGTGTTTCGTTGTACTGGAAGAAGTTCTCTTGTAGTGCCAAAGAGATGCATTCCAGGACTAGACCACGGGGGGTTTGGTACTTCCATAGGTTTGTAAAGAGTACTTCTTCAATGATCTGTAAAGTCTCGTCGTGTGGTAAGCTGGTGTATAGACTTTCTACATCTAAGCTTAACATAAGTTGTTTTGTTGAGTCAAAAGTCTTCTCTTCCAATAATTGCAGTACTGACTTGGTATCCTTCAGGTAGGTATTGGTGGACTGTACCAGAGGACGTAGGAAGGCGTCAGCAAATTTGGAAAGTGGCTCAAGGATGGAGCCAATGCCAGAAACTATGGGTCTTCCAGGCGGGTTGGTGATGTTTTTGTGAATCTTGGGGATGCTATAGAAGTATGGAATTCGTGGTGACGGTTGCTGTAGAAAGTCTCCCTCTTTTTTGCTCAGCCAGTCATGAGCTAGACCTTCCTCCACCATGCCCCCAATTCTGATACGTAATCTCTCGGTAGGGTCTTCCGAGAGAATTTTGTAATTTTGTTGGTCTGATAGTAGACGCATGCATTCAGTGTTGTAGGCGTCTTGGGTCTGTAGGACGATGGCTCCGCCCTTATCCGCTGGTTTAATGATTAAATCTTTGTTACTAGTTAACTCTCTGATGGCTTTCTGTTCATTGCCACCGGTGTTATGGAAAGAATTAGTGTCCTTTACATTGAGGCTGTTAACTTCATTGAAAATGGCTTTCTCGAAAGTGAGAATTTCAACTGGTATTACAGAGTCAGGAGGGGTGAATGTTGACTTCAATTTCAAGCCGGTGTCCGTTATTTCATTGGGGGCTGGTTTATCCTGGAAATAGGCTTGTAATTTCAATTTTTGTGTAAATTCTTGAAGTTCCATATTTAATTTGAAAATGTCAGGTTTTTGTGTAGGCACAAAGCCTGGGCCTTTGTTTAGTACCTTTCTTTGTGTATCTGTTAGAGGCCAAGGTGTGAGGTTTACTACTAGGTCCCCCTCTTGCTCGTCGACGGTTGGTTCGGGAGGGATCCGGTCATGCTCCTCGTTGTGCGGGCGTTGGTTTGGTCTTGATCCTCCCATGCGACGGTGTTCCCTTTCCGGTTCCGTCCCCGTGTTGTGGGGCGTGTGCCTAAAAAAGGTTGTTGTTGGCCGTAGTATCCCTCATTATAATCAGGGTTCCATTGTTGGTAGTTGGGTCCTCCTGGTGGAGGTCCATATTGGAATGGGTTGAAATGTGGTAGACCCATATATTGTGGGTATTGTGGCTGGGGTTGATAACCTCTCCATCCGCGTTGTCTGGGAAATTGTTGTCTCCTCTGTCTCCAACCGCCCCTCCGTTGTCTGGATCCTCTGTTGCTATTTGTACTTGAACCCGAAGACCCATTATCTGAGATGTCGCTATCCGCATCACTATATGAACTTTTCGGAACATAGTCTGCTTTGGTGTAAGGGTATGCATTTTCGGGTGTGAACTTTGCCTTATCTTTAGTTAATTTGTTGGATTTGCTTTGTTTTAGGGTAAACTCAAAGTCCGTCATTAGTTGGTTTAATTCGTCCAGCCTGATTTTCAAATCTGCTGGTGAAATATACGTGCTGAGCTGTACCTCTATTTTGCCAATCTCAATTTTTAACTCCTGGGTGATCCTTGCTGCTGTTTTTATTATTAAGACTAGCCAGTCTCTAGAGCAGTGCCAGGAGATCAAAGACCACTCTTTTTTAAAAATAAGGTCGTTTTGGAAAAACAGTGGTTCATTTTTAACAATCAGTCCTGGTGGTGCCATTTTATTCCATAAGTATTGTGTCATGAATAAACCATGTAGAGCTGCTTTTATTTGATTGCGCCTGAGATTTAGCAGCTCATTCCAGTCATTGATGTTAGGACCGGTTTCTGGGTTACTCAGGCCTTCAAAAGGGTTGATGGCCGTGAGGATCTTGTCGATTTCATCCTCCCCAAAGGTGAGGCTGTGTTCGTCTTCCATGTCGATCTGACCGCTGGCTTCTTAATTATAGTGTGTCTTATTATGTGTGTGTGGTGTGTCTAGGGAAAAAAACTCCCGCAGCTCTGCGCTGCCTAGATACAGAAAGTAACAACAGAAGGGAGGTAGAGTGGAGAGTTAGGATCCTTACTCCACGGGTACTGTTTATATAAACAAAAAGAATCCAACTCACAGTGGGCAGGGGGGGGAAAATGTCAACCACAGATGCGGGGACATTCAGTGTTTTGTTAAATACCCCTCACACACCAACAGGCCCCTTGGTGTCATGCTTCATCATTGGGGCCTTCGCACCCCTCTAACGGGATGCGGCGTGCTACGACCGACGACTACGTGGGAGCACTTATAGAAAAGACTATGTGTGGTGCGTGTGGTGGAAGTGGTAGGGTATTTAATAAAATGTGAGTGGTGGGATGTGGTGAAGGTTAAAAAGTACCTGGCTCGTAGGTTTTAAAGAAAAAATGTTATTCAACCTCGGGCTGATACTAGTAAAAGAAGTGCAGATTGAGGTAGTTAGTTGTCGTGATTATGGACAGTACCTCTGGTGTGCGTCGACATGTTTCGGAGCTGGTGCTCCTTCTTCAGGACGGGGGCACAACTTCCCCACCTTACTCACGTTTTTCTATATGGTGTATAATAAACCAAAAGTGAAAGACTATTTACAGTGTTTTAAAGTTAATTAAGGCTACGGTGTGCCTACAGCGGTCGTGGAACATGCAGTTGCATGACCTACGGGAAAACAAACCAAAATTAAAAATACATTTGCTTGCCCTGGTTGGGCTAGCTCTGACAGGTGCAGTCACCTGGAGCACCAAAGATTCAATGATCCTGTGAAAGGAAAAGGACACACAAAACACACAACACAAAAAACACAAACTAATTTAAGGAGGCAGTAGGTCATACCTAATATGTTAGGTTTTCTTGCTTCATGAGCATCAAGTGAACGTTGAGGGTATTGTTGTTGCTAAATTCGCAACCTGGATAGATAAAGGTTAGATTTCAGTCTCTTGTACTCACTGTTCAAGGTAGTAGATGGTGTTTGGGTGTACCAAATACTTACAAACTCCAGGTAGAAATTTCTCTGTGTTCCCCCTACGCTGCTCCGCTGGTAATGACTGCGGGAGCTCACCCTGTTGTATTTATACAAGAAGTGCTTAATTATTCTATGCCCTTCATTGGTAAATTAGCGGATGTATGTTATGCCCTTATAAGGTTAATCCGCCCGTAAACCAGTAGCATGCGACCGGTTTTAGGTAAATAACAGCCGTCAGCTGTCAGCCGTCATGCCCTTTTAAGGTTAATCCGCCCATTAGCCAGTAGTCGTCAGCTGCAAGAGAGAGGGACGTGTTTTTGTAATTGTCATTGGTGCGCGCATGCGCGTCAAGAGTTCTGCTCTCAGCGTCAGATGAAGCAGAGCGCATGCGCGAACGAGTAGCGTGTTGGTAGAGTGTCTACGCTCGTTCAATGTACATGCGCGGTGACACTTAGTTTGGAGCAGTGCGAGAACCCCAATTAAAATAGCTATGTCTACGCTCTTTCAATGTACATGCGCGGTGACACTTAGTTTGGAGCAGCGCGAGAACCCCAATTATAATAGCTATGGGATCCCTGTGGTAGTGTGAGGTTCAGGATTTTAAGGTCAGGCTGTTAATTTAAGCAAGGTGGTGACATATAAATATTTAAGATGTTGGTAGCCACTAAGGTAATGATATGTCAGACTGTGGAGGAGAGGTAGTGGAGGGAACCCATCGTGAAATACGATGGTCCAGAGTCCCTAGTGCTAGGTTTTACTGGGTTTCTGTGGGAGTTTAGTAGGCGGCTCTAGGGGGCCAGCCTTTGGGAACAAGTCAGTCCGAAAAGAATAGGTACACATTGTGTTTCAGTGAGAATTTGATAGCTGACTCCAGGGAACATCATCATTTAGACCCTGGGTATTCGTACCCAAACGGAATACCCACCGTTGTTCTTTCAGAGTTGGTATGTGTTCGATTACTGTCCATTTCAAATCATTTACACAGTGTTGTTTTTCCATGTAATGAGAAGCCATCTTTGTGGTCATCTTTTTACAGCGCACATTGCTTTTGTGCTCACCTATTCATGTTTTCACCGCTCTTGTCGTCATTCCTACATACTCTAAACCACAAGGGCATGTGATCATATACACGACATTTTTTGTGTTACAGTTTGTGAAAGCACGTTGTTCCCAAGTTGTTCCATTCCTAAAAGTCAATGTCTTGCTTTTTTGCGTCAGGTGGCAACTGCTGCAATTCCCACAGGGAAAGTGTCCTTGAAGCCCAATTGTGGTTTGTCTTATTGGAGTGTTCTTCTTGGGTCTTGTGTGGACCAGTAAGTCCTTCAAATTTCTGCCCCGACGATGGGCATGCATTGGTTTCTCCAGAGTCATGTTCCCACAATTTAATATCTTCCAATGTTTATTAATGATCTTAGAAACTATGTTGGATATTGTGGAATAGGTTGTAACACATATTTGTCTCTTTTTGTTATCTGTACTCTGTAGTTTTTCTTCCAGCAGGGCATCCCTGTGGTTGTTCTTGGCTCTTTTCATCGCCTTGTCAATTATCCTGGCGGGATATTGTCTTTGCATCAACTTACTCTTCAGATCACCAGCTTGAGTCTTGAATTCGTCAGTTCGGTACAATTTCGTCTTAACCTTAAAAACTGGCCGTAGGGCAGATTCTCCCTGAGATGTCTGGGATGAAAACTATCATACCTTAAGAGGCAGTTCCTGGCCGTCGGTTTGAAGTGTGTAGTGCTCTTGAGTCTATTGCCGTCGGCATAGATGTTCAAGTCCAGGAACACCATTGATTGACTAGACATTGTGCTGGTAAATTTCAGGTATGTATTCTGGTTATTGAGCCAGACCACAAAACTTGATGCACTTTCTGCATCGCCGTCCCATATGATAAAGACGTCGTCTATGTACCTCTTCCAGGTGTTTATGTGAGGTCTGTACGGATTGTCCGAATGTAGAATCTTGTTCTGCTCTAGGTGGTGAACGTATAGTCCAGCTATACTAGGAGCAAATGTACTGCCCATGCTGGTGCCATGGGTCTGCGGTAGAGTGTTTCGTTGTACTGGAAGAAGTTCTCTTGTAGTGCCAAAGAGATGCATTCCAGGACTAGACCACGGGGGGTTTGGTACTTCCATAGGTTTGTAAAGAGTACTTCTTCGATGATCTGTAAAGTCTTGTCGTGTGGTAAGCTAGTGTATAGACTTTCTACATCTAAGCTTAACATAAGTTGTTTTGTTGAGTCAAAAGTCTTCTCTTCCAATAATTGCAGTACTGACTTGGTATCCTTCAGGTAGGTATTGGTGGACTGTACCAGGGGACGTAGGAAGGCGTCAGCAAATTTGGAAAGTGGCTCAAGGATGGAGCCAATGCCAGAAACTATGGGTCTTCCAGGTGGGTTGGTGATGTTTTTGTGAATCTTGGGGATGCTTTAGAAGTATGGAATTCGTGGTGACGGTTGCTGTAGAAAGTCTCCCTCTTTTTTGCTCAGCCAGTCATGAGCTAGACCTTCCTCCACCATGCCCCCAATTCTGATACGTAATCTCTCGGTAGGGTCTTCCGAGAGAATTTTGTAATTTCGTTGGTCTGATAGTAGACGCATGCATTCAGTGTTGTAGGCGTCTTGGGTCTGTAGGACGATGGCTCCGCCCTTATCCGCTGGTTTAATGATTAAATCTTTGTTACTAGTTAACTCTCTGATGGCTTTCTGTTCATTGCCACTGGTGTTATGGAAAGAATTAGTGTCCTTTACATTGAGGCTGTTAACTTCAGTGAAAATGGCTTTCTCGAAAGTGAGAATTTCAACTGGTATTACAGAGTCAGGAGGGGTGAATGTTGACTTCAATTTCAAGCCGGTGTCCGTTATTTCATTGGGTGCTGGTTTATCCTGGAAATAGGCTTGTAATTTCAATTTTCGTGTAAATTCTTGAAGTTCCATATTTAATTTGAAAATGTCAGGTTTTTGTGTAGGCACAAAGCCTAGGCCTTTGTTTAGTACCTTTCTTTGTGTATCTGTTAGAGGCCAAGGTGTGAGGTTTACTACTAGGTCCCCCTCTTGCTCGTCGACGGTTGGTTCGGGAGGGATCCGGTCATGCTCCTCGTTGTGCGGGCGTTGGTTTGGTCTTGATCCTCCCATGCGACGGTGTTCCCTTTCCGGCTCCGTCCCCGTGTTGTGGGGCGTGTGCCTAAAAAAGGTTGTTGTTGGCCGTAGTATCCCTCATTATAATCAGGGTTCCATTGTTGGTAGTTGGGTCCTCCTGGTGGAGGTCCATATTGGAATGGGTTGAAATGTGGTAGACCCATATATTGTGGGTATTGTGTCTGGGGTTGATAACCTCTCCATCCGCGTTGTCTGGGAAATTGTTGTCTCCTCTGTCTCCAACCGCCCCTCCGTTGTCTCTATCCTCTGTTGCTATTTGTACTTGAACCCGAAGACCCATTATCTGAGATGTCGCCATCCGCATCGCTATATGAACTTTTCGGAACATAGTCTGCTTTGGTGTAAGGGTATGCATTTTCGGGTGTGAACTTTGCCTTATCTTTAGTTAATTTGTTGGATTTGCTTTGTTTTAGGGTAAACTCAAAGTCCGTCATTTGTTGGTTTAATTCGTCCAGCCTGATTTTCAAATCTGCTGGTGAAATATACGTGCTGAGCTGTACCTCTATTTTGCAAATCTCAATTTTTAACTCCTGGGTGATCCTTGCTGCTGTTTTTATTATTAAGACTAGCCAGTCTCTAGAGCAGTGCCAGGAGATCAAAGACCACTCTTTTTTAAAAATAAGGTCGTTTTGGAAAATCAGTGGTTCATTTTTAACAATCAGTCCTGGTGGTGCCATTTTATTCCGTAAGTATTGTGTCATGAATAAACCATGTAGAGCTGCTTTTATTTGATTGCGCCTGAGATTTAGCAGCTCATTCCAGTCATTGATGTTAGGACCGGTTTCTGGGTTACTCAGGCCTTCAAAAGGGTTGATGGCCGTGAGGATCTTGTCGATTTCATCCTCCCCAAAGGCGAGGCTGTGTTCGTCTTCCATGTCGATCTGACCGCTGGCTTCTTAATTATAGTGTGTCTTATTATGTGTGTGTGGTGTGTCTAGGGAAAAAAACTCCCGCAGCTCTGCGCTGCCTAGATACAGAAAGTAACAACAGAAGGGAGGTAGAGTGGAGAGTTAGGATTCTTACTCCACGGGCACTGTTTATATAAACAAAAAGAATCCAACTCACAGTGGGCAGGGGGGGGAAATGTCAACCACAGATGCGGGGACATTCAGTGTTTTGTTAAATACCCCTCTAACGGGATGCGGCGTGCAACGACCGACGACTACGTGGGAGCACTTATAGAAAAGACTATGTGTGGTGCGTGTGGTGGAAGTGGTAGGGTATTTAATAAAATGTAAGTGGTGGGATGTGGTGAAGGTTAAAAAGTACCTGGCTCGTAGGTTTTAAAGAAAAAATTTTATTCAACCTCGGGCTGATACTAGTAAAAGAAGTGCAGATTGAGGTAGTTAGTTGTCGTGATTATGGACAGTACCTCTGGTGTGCGTCGACATGTTTCGGAGCTGGTGCTCCTTCTTCAGGACGGGGGCACAACTTCCCCACCTTACTCACGTTTTTCTATATGGTGTATAATAAACCAAAAGTGAAAGACTATTTACAGTGTTTTAAAGTTAATTAAGGCTACAGTGTGCCTACAGCGGTCGTGGAACATGCAGTTGCATGACCTACGGGAAAACAAACCAAAATTAAAAATACATTTGGTTGCCCTGGTTGGGCTAGCTCTGACAGGTGCAGTCACCTGGAGCACCAAAGATTCAATGAACCTGTGAAAGGAAAAGGACACACAAAACACACAACACAAAAAACACAAACTAATTTAAGGAGGCACTAGGTCATACCTAATATGTTAGGTTTTCTTGCTTCATGAGCATCAAGTGAACGTTGAGGGTATTGTTGTTGCTAAATTCGCAACCTGGATAGATAAAGGTTAGATTTCAGTCTCTTGTACTCACTGTTCAAGGTAGTAGATGGTGTTTGGGTGTACCAAATACTTACAAACTCCAGGTAGAAATTTCTCTGTGTTCCCCCTACGCTGCTCCGCTGGTAATGACTGCGGGAGCTCACCCTGTTGTATTTATACAAGAAGTGCTTAATTATTCTATGCCCTTCATTGGTAAATTAGCGGATGTATGTTATGCCCTTATAAGGTTAATCCGCCCGTAAACCAGTAGCATGCGACCGGTTTTAGGTAAATAACAGCCGTCAGCTGTCAGCCGTCATGCCCTTTTAAGGTTAATCCGCCCATTAGCCAGTAGCCGTCAGCTGCAAGAGAGAGGGACGTGTTTTTGTAATTGTCATTGGTGCGCGCATGCGCGTCAAGAGTTCTGCTCTCAGCGTCAGATGAAGCAGAGCGCATGCGCGAACGAGTAGCGTGTTGGTAGAGTGTCTACGCTCGTTCAATGTACATGCGCGGTGACACTTAGTTTGGAGCAGTGCGAGAACCCCAATTAAAATAGCTATGTCTACGCTCTTTCAATGTACATGCGCGGTGACACTTAGTTTGGAGCAGCGCGAGAACCCCAATTATAATAGCTATGGGATCCCTGTGGTAGAGTGAGGTTCAGGATTTTAAGGTCAGGCTGTTAATTTAAGCAAGGTGGTGACATATAAATATTTAAGATGTTGGTAGCCACTAAGGTAATGATATGTCAGACTGTGGAGGAGAGGTAGTGGAGGGAACCCATCGTGAAATACGATGGTCCAGAGTCCCTAGTGCTAGGTTTTACTGGGTTTCTGTGGGAGTTTAGTAGGCGGCTCTAGGGGGCCAGCCTTTGGGAACAAGTCAGTCCGAAAAGAATAGGTACACATTGTGTTTCAGTGAGAATTTGATAGCTGACTCCAGGGAACATCATCATTTAGACCCTGGGTATTCGTACCCAAATGGAATACCCACCGTTGTTCTTTCAGAGTTGGTATGTGTTCGATTACTGTCCATTTCAAATCATTTACACAGTGTTGTTTTTCCATGTAATGAGAAGCCATCTTTGTGGTCATCTTTTTACAGCGCACATTGCTTTTGTGCTCACCTATTCATGTTTTCACCGCTCTTGTCGTCATTCCTACATACTCTAAACCACAAGGGCATGTGATCATATACACAACATTTTTTGTGTTACAGTTTGTGAAAGCACGTTGTTCCCAAGTTGTTCCATTCCTAAAAGTCAATGTCTTTCTTTTTTGCGTCAGGTGGCCACTGCTGCAATTCCCACAGGGAAAGTGTCCTTGAAGCCCAATTGTGGTTTGTCTTATTGGAGTGTTCTTCTTGGGTCTTGTGTGGACCAGTAAGTCCTTCAAATTTCTGCCCCGACGATGTGCATGCATTGGTTTCTCCAGAGTCATGTTCCCACAATTTAATATCTTCCAATGTTTATTAATGATCTTAGAAACTATGTTGGATATTGTGGAATAGGTTGTAACACATATTTGTCTCTTTTTGTTATCTGTACTCTGTAGTTTTTCTTCCAGCAGGGCATCCCTGTGGTTGTTCTTGGCTCTTTTCATCGCCTTGTCAATTATCCTGGCGGGATATTGTCTTTGCATCAACTTACTCTTCAGATCACCAGCTTGAGTCTTGAATTCACTCAGTTCGGTACAATTTCGTCTTAACCTTAAAAACTGGCCGTAGGGCAGATTCTCCCTGAGATGTCTGGGATGAAAACTATCATACCTTAAGAGGCAGTTCCTGGCCGTCGGTTTGAAGTGTGTAGTGCTCTTGAGTCTATTGCCGTCGGCATAGATGTTCAAGTCCAGGAACACCATTGATTGACTAGACATTGTGCTGGTAAACTTCAGGTATGTATTCTGGTTATTGAGCCAGACCACAAAACTTGATGCACTTTCTGCATCGCCGTCCCATATGATAAAGACGTTGTCTATGTACCTCTTCCAGGTGTTTATGTGAGGTCTGTACGGATTGTCCGAATGTAGAATCTTGTTCTGCTCTAGGTGGTGAACGTATAGTCCAGCTATACTAGGAGCAAATGTACTGCCCATGCTGGTGCCATGGGTCTGCGGTAGAGTGTTTCGTTGTACTGGAAGAAGTTCTCTTGTAGTGCCAAAGAGATGCATTCCAGGACTAGACCACGGGGGGTTTGGTACTTCCATAGGTTTGTAAAGAGTACTTCTTCGATGATCTGTAAAGTCTTGTCGTGTGGTAAGCTAGTGTATAGACTTTCTACATCTAAGCTTAACATAAGTTGTTTTGTTGAGTCAAAAGTCTTCTCTTCCAATAATTGCAGTACTGACTTGATATCCTTCAGGTAGGTATTGGTGGACTGTACCAGGGGACGTAGGAAGGCATCAGCAAATTTGGAAAGTGGCTCAAGGATGGAGCCAATGCCAGAAACTATGGGTCTTCCAGGTGGGTTGGTGATGTTTTTGTGAATCTTGGGGATGCTTTAGAAGTATGGAATTCGTGGTGACGGTTGCTGTAGAAAGTCTCCCTCTTTTTTGCTCAGCCAGTCATGAGCTAGACCTTCCTCCACCATGCCCCCAATTCTGATACGTAATCTCTCGGTAGGGTCTTCCGAGAGAATTTTGTAATTTCGTTGGTCTGATAGTAGACGCATGCATTCAGTGTTGTAGGCGTCTTGGGTCTGTAGGACGATGGCTCCGCCCTTATCCGCTGGTTTAATGATTAAATCTTTGTTACTAGTTAACTCTCTGATGGCTTTCTGTTCATTGCCACTGGTGTTATGGAAAGAATTAGTGTCCTTTACATTGAGGCTGTTAACTTCAGTGAAAATGGCTTTCTCGAAAGTGAGAATTTCAACTGGTATTACAGAGTCAGGAGGGGTGAATGTTGACTTCAATTTCAAGCCGGTGTCCGTTATTTCATTGGGTGCTGGTTTATCCTGGAAATAGGCTTGTAATTTCAATTTTCGTGTAAATTCTTGAAGTTCCATATTTAATTTGAAAATGTCAGGTTTTTGTGTAGGCACAAAGCCTAGGCCTTTGTTTAGTACCTTTCTTTGTGTATCTGTTAGAGGCCAAGGTGTGAGGTTTACTACTAGGTCCCCCTCTTGCTCGTCGACGGTTGGTTCGGGAGGGATCCGGTCATGCTCCTCGTTGTGCGGGCGTTGGTTTGGTCTTGATCCTCCCATGCGACGGTGTTCCCTTTCCGGCTCCGTCCCCGTGTTGTGGGGCGTGTGCCTAAAAAAGGTTGTTGTTGGCCGTAGTATCCCTCATTATAATCAGGGTTCCATTGTTGGTAGTTGGGTCCTCCTGGTGGAGGTCCATATTGGAATGGGTTGAAATGTGGTAGACCCATATATTGTGGGTATTGTGGCTGGGGTTGATAACCTCTCCATCCGCGTTGTCTGGGAAATTGTTGTCTCCTCTGTCTCCAACCGCCCCTCCGTTGTCTCTATCCTCTGTTGCTATTTGTACTTGAACCCGAAGACCCATTATCTGAGATGTCGCCATCCGCATCGCTATATGAACTTTTCGGAACATAGTCTGCTTTGGTGTAAGGGTATGCATTTTCGGGTGTGAACTTTGCCTTATCTTTAGTTAATTTGTTGGATTTGCTTTGTTTTAGGGTAAACTCAAAGTCAGTCATTTGTTGGTTTAATTCGTCCAGCCTGATTTTCAAATCTGCTGGTGAAATATACGTGCTGAGCTGTACCTCTATTTTGCAAATCTCAATTTTTAACTCCTGGGTGATCCTTGCTGCTGTTTTTATTATTAAGACTAGCCAGTCTCTAGAGCAGTGCCAGGAGATCAAAGACCACTCTTTTTTAAAAATAAGGTCGTTTTGGAAAATCAGTGGTTCATTTTTAACAATCAGTCCTGGTGGTGCCATTTTATTCCGTAAGTATTGTGTCATGAATAAACCATGTAGAGCTGCTTTTATTTGATTGCGCCTGAGATTTAGCAGCTCATTCCAGTCATTGATGTTAGGACCGGTTTCTGGGTTACTCAGGCCTTCAAAAGGGTTGATGGCCGTGAGGATCTTGTCGATTTCATCCTCCCCAAAGGCGAGGCTGTGTTCGTCTTCCATGTCGATCTGACCGCTGGCTTCTTAATTATAGTGTGTCTTATTATGTGTGTGTGGTGTGTCTAGGGAAAAAAACTCCCGCAGCTCTGCGCTGCCTAGATACAGAAAGTAACAACAGAAGGGAGGTAGAGTGGAGAGTTAGGATTCTTACTCCACGGGCACTGTTTAAATAAACAAAAAGAATCCAACTCACAGTGGGCAGGGGGGGGAAATGTCAACCACAGATGCGGGGACATTCAGTGTTTTGGTAAATACCCCTCTAACGGGATGCGGCGTGCAACGACCGACGACTACGTGGGAGCACTTATAGAAAAGACTATGTGTGGTGCGTGTGGTGGAAGTGGTAGGGTATTTAATAAAATGTAAGTGGTGGGATGTGGTGAAGGTTAAAAAGTACCTGGCTCGTAGGTTTTAAAGAAAAATTTTTATTCAACCTCGGGCTGATACTAGTAAAAGAAGTGCAGATTGAGGTAGTTAGTTGTCGTGATTATGGACAGTACCTCTGGTGTGCGTCGACATGTTTCGGAGCTGGTTCTCCTTCTTCAGGACGGGGGCACAACTTCCCCACCTTACTCACGTTTTTCTATATGGTGTATAATAAACCAAAAGTGAAAGACTATTTACAGTGTTTTAAAGTTAATTAAGGCTACAGTGTGCCTACAGCGGTCGTGGAACATGCAGTTGCATGACCTACGGGAAAACAAACCAAAATTAAAAATAAATTTGGTTGCCCTGGTTGGGCTAGCTCTGACAGGTGCAGTCACCCGGAGCACCAAAGATTCAATGATCCTGTGAAAGGAAAAGGACACACAAAACACACAACACAAAAAACACAAACTAATTTAAGGAGGCACTAGGTCATACCTAATATGTTAGGTTTTCTTGCTTCATGAGCATCAAGTGAACGTTGAGGGTATTGTTGTTGCTAAATTCGCAACCTGGATAGATAAAGGTTAGATTTCAGTCTCTTGTACTCACTGTTCAAGGTAGTAGATGGTGTTTGGGTGTACCAAATACTTACAAACTCCAGGTAGAAATTTCTCCGTGTTCCCCCTACGCTGCTCCGCTGGTAATGACTGCGGGAGCTCACCCTGTTGTATTTATACAAGAAGTGCTTAATTATTCTATGCCCTTCATTGGTAAATTAGCGGATGTATGTTATGCCCTTATAAGGTTAATCCGCCCGTAAACCAGTAGCATGCGACCGGTTTTAGGTAAATAACAGCCGTCAGCTGTCAGCCGTCATGCCCTTTTAAGGTTAATCCGCCCATTAGCCAGTAGCCGTCAGCTGCAAGAGAGAGGGACGTCTTTTCGTAATTGTCATTGGTGCGCGCATGCGCGTCAAGAGTTCCGCTCTCAGCGTCAGATGAAGCAGAGCGAATGCGCGAACGAGTAGCGTGTTGGTAGAGTGTCTACGCTCGTTCAATGTACATGCGCGGTGACACTTAGTTTGGAGCAGTGCGAGAACCCCAATTAAAATAGCTATGTCTACGCTCTCTCAATGTACATGCGCGGTGACACTTAGTTTGGAGCAGCGCGAGAACCCCAATTATAATAGCTATGGGATCCCTGTGGTAGTGTGAGGTTCAGGATTTTAAGGTCAGGCTGTTAATTTAAGCAAGGTTGTGACATATAAATATTTAAGATGTTGGTAGCCACTAAGGTAATGATATGTCAGTCTGTGGAGGGGAGGTAGTGGAGGGAACCCATCGTGAAATACGATGGTCCAGAGTCCCTAGTGCTAGGTTGTACTGGGTTTCTGTGGGAGTTTAGTAGGCGGCTCTAGGGGGCCAGCCTTTGGAAACAAGTCAGTCCGAAAAGTATAGGTACACATTGTGTTTCAGTGAGAATTTGATAGCTGACTCCAGGGAACATCATCATTTAGACCCTGGGTATTCGTACCCAAACGGAATACCCACCGTTGTTCTTTCAGAAACAGGTCTGAGTCAGTTGGTATGTGTTCGATTACTGTCCATTTCAAATCATTTACACAGTGTTGTTTTTCCATGTAATGAGAAGCCATCTTTGTGGTCATCTTTTTACAGCGCACATTGCTTTTGTGCTCACCTATTCGTGTTTTCACCGCTCTTGTCGTCATTCCTACATACTCTAAACCACAAGGGCATGTGATCATATACACAACATTTTTTGTGTTACAGTTTGTGAAAGCACGTTGTTCCCAAGTTGTTCCATTCCTAAAAGTCAATGTCTTGCTTTTTTGCGTCAGGTGGCAACTGCTGCAATTCCCACAGGGAAAGTGTCCTTGAAGCCCAATTGTGGTTTGTCTTATTGGAGTGTTCTTCTTGGGTCTTGTGTGGACCAGTAAGTCCTTCAAATTTCTGCCCCGACGATGTGCATGCACTGGTTTCTCCAGAGTCATGTTCCCACAATTTAATATCTTCCAATGTTTATTAATGATCTTAGAAACTTTGTTGGATATTGTGGAATAGGTTGTAACACATATTTGTCTCTTTTTGTTATCTGTACTCTGTAGTTTTTCTTCCAGCAGGGCATCCCTGTGGTTGTTCTTGGCTCTTTTCATCGCCTTGTCAATTATCCTGGCGGGATATTGTCTTTGCATCAACTTACTCTTCAGATCACCAGCTTGAGTCTTGAATTCACTCAGTTCGGTACAATTTCGTCTTAACCTTAAAAACTGGCCGTAGGGCAGATTCTCCCTGAGATGTCTGGGATGAAAACTATCATACCTTAAGAGGCAGTTCCTGGCCGTCGGTTTGAAGTGTGTAGTGCTCTTGAGTCTATTGCCGTCGGCATAGATGTTCAATTCCAGGAACACCATTGATTGACTAGACATTGTGCTGGTAAATTTCAGGTATGTATTCTGGTTATTGAGCCAGACCACAAAACCGGAAAGGGAACACCGTCGCATGGGAGGATCAAGACCAAACCAACGCCCGCACAACGAGGAGCATGACCGGATCCCTCCCGAACCAACCGTCGACGAGCAAGAGGGGGACCTAGTAGTAAACCTCACACCTTGGCCTCTAACAGATACACAAAGAAAGGTACTAAACAAAGGCCTAGGCTTTGTGCCTACACAAAAACCTGACATTTTCAAATTAAATATGGAATTTCAAGAATTTACACGAAAATTTAAATTACAAGCCTATTTCCAGGATAAACCAGCACCCAATGAAATAACGGACACCGGCTTGAAATTGAAGTCAACATTCACCCCTCCTGACTCTGTAATACCAGTTGAAATTCTCACTTTCGAGAAAGCCATTTTCACTGAAGTTAACAGCCTCAATGTAAAGGACAATAATTCTTTCCATAACACCAGTGGCGATGAACAGAAAGCCAACAGAGAGTAAACTAGTAACAAAGATTTAATCATTAAACCAGCGGATAAGGGCGGAGCCATCGTCCTACAGACCCAAGACGCCTACAACACTGAATGCATGCGTCTACTATCAGACCAACGAAATTACAAAATTCTCTCGGAAGACCCTACCGAGAGATTACGTATCAGAATTGGGGGCATGGTGGAGGAAGGTCTAGCTCATGACTGGCTGAGCAAAAAAGAGGGAGACTTTCTACAGCAACCGTCACCACGAATTCCATACTTCTATAGCATCCCCAAGATTCACAAAAACATCACCAACCCACCTGGAAGACCCATAGTTTCTGGCATTGGCTCCATCCTTGAGCCACTTTCCAAATTTGCTGACGCCTTCCTACGTCCTCTGGTACAGTCCACCAATACCTACCTGAAGGATACCAAGTCATTACTGCAATTATTGGAAGAGAAGACTTTTGACTCAACAAAACAACTTATGTTAAGCTTAGATGTAGAAAGTCTATACACTAGCTTACCACACGACAAGACTTTACAGATCATCGAAGAAGTACTCTTTACAAACCTATGGAAGTACCAAACCCCCCGTGGTCTAGTCCTGGAATGCATCTCTTTGGCACTACAAGAGAACTTCTTCCAGTACAACGAAACACTCTACCTGCAGACCCATGGCACCAGCATGGGCAGTACATTTGCTCCTAGTATAGCTGGACTATACGTTCACCACCTAGAGCAGAACAAGATTCTACATTCGGACAATCCGTACAGACCTCACATAAACACCTGGAAGAGGTACATAGATGACGTCTTTATCATATGGGACGGCGATGCAGAAAGTGCATCAAATTTTGTGGTCTGGCTCAATAACCAGAATACATACCTGAAATTTACCAACACAATGTCTAGTCAATCAATGGTGTTCCTTGACTTGAACATCTATGCCGACGGCAATAGACTCAAGAGCACTACACACTTCAAACCGACGGCCAGGAACTGCCTCTTAAGGTATGGTAGTTTTCATCCCAGACATCTCAGGGAGAATCTGCCCTACGGCCAGTTTTTAAGGTTAAGACGAAATTGTACCGAACTGAGTGAATTCAAGACTCAAGCTGGTGATCTGAAGAGTAAGTTGATGCAAAGACAATATCCCGCCAGGATAATTGACAAGACGATGAAAAGAGCCAAGAACAACCACAGGGATGCCCTGCTGGAAGAAAAACTACAGAGTACAGATAACAAAAAGGGACAAATATGTGTTACAATCTATTCCACAATATCCAACAAAGTTTCTAAGATCATTAATAAACATTGGAAGATATTAAATTGTGGGAACAGGACTCTGGAGAAACCAATGCATGCACATCGTCGGGGCAGAAATTTGAAGGACTTACTGGTCCACACAAGACCCAAGAAGAACACTCCAATAAGACAAACCACAATTGGGCTTCAAGGACACTTTCCCTGTGGGAATTGCAGCAGTTGCCACCTGACGCAAAAAAAGCAAGACATTGACTTTTAGGAATGGAACAACTTGGGAACAACGTGCTTTCACAAACTGTAACACAAAAAATGTCGTGTATATGATCACATGCCCTTGTGGTTTAGAGTATGTAGGAATGACGACAAGAGCGGTGAAAACACGAATAGGTGAGCACAAAAGCAATGTGCGCTGTAAAAAGATGAGCACAAAGATGGCTTCTCATTACATGGAAAAACAACACTGTGTAAATGATTTGAAATGGACAGTAATCGAACACATACCAACTGACTCAGACCTGTGTCTGAAAGAACAACGGTGGGTATTCCGTTTGGGTACGAATACCCAGGGTCTAAATGATGATGTTCCCTGGAGTCAGCTATCAAATTCTCACTGAAACACAATGTGTACCTATTCTTTTCGGACTGACTTGTTCCCAAAGGCTGGCCCCCTAGAGCCGCCTACTAAACTCCCACAGAACCCCAGTACAACCTAGCACTAGGGACTCTGGACCATCGTATTTCACGATGGGTTCCCTCCACTACCTCCCCTCCACAGACTGACATATCATTACCTTAGTGGCTACCAACATCTTAAATATTTATATGTCACCACCTTGCTTAAATTAACAACCTGACCTTAAAATCCTGAACCTCACACTACCACAGGGATCCCATAGCTATTATAATTGGGGTTCTCGCGCTGCTCCAAACTAAGTGTCACCGCGCATGTACATTGAAAGAGCGTAGACATAGCTATTTTAATTGGGGTTCTCGCACTGCTCCAAACTAAGTGTCACCGCGCTTGTACATTGAACGAGCGTAGACACTCTACCAACACGCTACTCGTTCGTGCATGCGCTCTGCTTCATCTGACGCTGAGAGCGGAACTCTTGACGCGCATGCGCGCACCAATGACAATTATGAAAACACGTCCCTCTCTCTTGCAGCTGACGGCTACTGGCTAATGGGCGGATTAACCTTAAAAGGGCATGACGGCTGACAGCTGACGGCTGTTATTTACCTAAAACCGGTCGCATGCTACTGGTTTACGGGCGGATTAACCTTATAAGGGCATAACATACATCCGCTAATTAACCAATGAAGGGCATAGAATAATTAAGCACTTCTTGTATAAATACAACAGGGTGAGCTCCCGCAGTCATTACCAGCAGAGCAGCGTAGGGGGAACACGGAGAAATTTCTACCTGGAGTTTGTAAGTATTTGGTACACCCAAACACCATCTACTACCTTGAACAGTGAGTACAAGAGACTGAAATCTAACCTTTATCTATCCAGGTTGCAAATTTAGCAACAACAATACCCTCAACGTTCACTTGATGCTCATGAAGCAAGAAAACCTAACATATTAGGTATGACCTAGTGCCTCCTTAAATTAGTTTGTGTTTTTTGTGTTGTGTGTTTTGTGTGTCCTTTTCCTTTCACAGGATCATTGAATCCTTGGTGCTCCAGGTGACTGCACCTGTCAGAGCTAGCCCAACCAGGGCAACCAAATTTATTTTTAATTTTGTTTTTTTTTCCCGTAGGTCATGCAACTGCATGTTCCACGACCGCTGTAGGCACACTGTAGCCTTAATTAACTTTAAAACACTGTAAATAGTCTTTCACTTTTGGTTTATTATACACCATATAGAAAAACGTGAGTAAGGTGGGGAAGTTGTGCCCCCGTCCTGAAGAAGGAGCACCAGCTCCGAAACATGTCGACGCACACCAGAGGTACTGTCCATAATCACGACAACTAAGTACCTCAATCTGCACTTCTTTTACTAGTATCAGCCCGAGGTTGAATACAATTTTTTCTTTAAAACCTACGAGCCAGGTACTTTTTAACCTTCACCACATCCCACCACTCACATTTTATTAAATACCCTACCACTTCCACCACACGCACCACACATAGTCTTTTCTATAAGTGCTCCCACGTAGTCGTCGGTCGTAGCACGCCGCATCCCGTTAGAGGGGTGCGAAGGCCCCTATGATGAAGCATGACACCAAGGGGCCTGTTGGTGTGTGAGGGGTATTTAACAAAACACTGAATGTCCTGCATCTGTGGTTGCTGCATATAGCCAAGGATCGTAAGATCACAAGGACTCTAGTGCGCATCAACTGAAGAATAAGTATTTCAAATTTTTCATTTGTCTTGTGTTTTAATTCAACCATACAATATAACTTGTTTCATTTTAAATTCAAATGAATATAGTGTAATTCATTACAACATATACATGTAAACGACATACAGTTAATGCCATTGACAATACATTTTTTGCTCAATAGTTTAAACACAACACAGTTTTAGTCCACAACCCAATGCATTTCGGGGTTTGAACCCCTTCGTCAGGGGCCTATAAAAGAAAAGAAGAAAAAGGAAAGAGAAGCCTAATTAGTTTCGATGCTAAAGAAAGTGTAAATAGTTGTTCAACTGGTAGGGATTTTATTCTTACCGAACTGACTGGTTGGTCTATGAATCATAGGTGGTTAAAAATTTTCTTTGTCGATTCTGAAAAACATTTTTGATTCTACCATGAAATTTCTAGACTTAACAGCTTATAGGAAGCAATGCGAGGTAATATATGTCACCATGTTACCTTTACGTCTGGATAACGAGAGCTACAGCCTGCGAAAAATTATGTGAAAAATTAGGACACTGTCCGTTTATAACTGTCAACAACAAACCAACAATGTTTGGCATGAGTTGAAATAACGCTCACCTGTTAGCCATGAGCGTTAAAGTTGTGACGCTGAAATAATCTAGCAAGAGAAAAATAATACAAAACTGAATGTCAAGGCCATATAAGCCCTCTATCTCTAAGCGTGTAATTAAGTGGTTGCAGTATACAAGTTAACGCAAGGGTCAAAATTTACCTGCGAGCCTTGTGTTATTTTCAACAGGATCTCGCTAAAAGTCCGCGTTTTTCAGCTCTGCATAAGACAAATAGGGAAAACCAATATCCGTTTTAGTGCTCGATAATAGTGAAACAACTATCCTCGTGAAGCAATCTCCTTAGTAGATGTGCTTACCGGGAACCTGGAACAAAGTCGCATTGTACCGGCGTCTGCCTTCGCGTTGTTTGTAGACTAACTCTAGTGCGTTATTTATATTGGTGTACTGAACCCGATACTGCCACAAAGAACGGACTGCAGAACATATGTAAAACCAAGAATCAAAATAGAAGTCGGACTATATCACCTGTTAGCAAGGCACCATATTACGAATTCTAAAGGACGGACTTGGATTTGTATGTAGAACCCGATTACGGGAAAGGAAATATCGGCCGAATAGGGATTTTTGCTCATTGTCGCCATGTTGGAAAAGGCGTATTATACGTTATTAATCTATTATGTCAGTGTGACTGCAAGCCACGTTGCGATCTCAAATTTAGATAGAGTCGATGTTTTAAGTTTTCCCCATAACTAAATGGTAGGAAAAAGAAAAAAGAAATAATTGGGTACATGAAAGATATCAGAAGTAAGTAGTATACATTGCATATATTCTTGGCAAAATAATAAGAGGGAAAAATGAGTACAATACTTTGCATGAATTCTCAACAACAAAATAACAGAACATTTGTAGTCAATTCGTTATGCAGAAACATAATATTCATGATTGGTTGTACTATGTGTTTATGAATGTGCGAATGTGTCACATAAAACTCTCCAGTACCAGATGCCGCTATGCGAATGAAAAACCCATGGGTGATCAAATACTGATTATAGCCTATGCTCAAAGGAAGCATATCATATCAAGTTTGTCATTGAGCCCATCTGGGACTACTGTCTGTAATCTACGAATCCAGTATATTTCTCTTCTAAGCAGGATTTTGGCATTGTCCAACCCTAGGCGCTGTGGGATTTGTTCTATAATTTGAAAGCGGACTTGTGCTATAGTGTGGTTTTTCTCAATTTGAAATACTTATTCTTCAGTTGATGCGCACTAGAGTCCTTGTGATCTTACGATCCTTGGCTATATGCAGTGTTCTTGGGTGTAGGCAGGCACCAATTTAGTGCAGCACACATATCGAAAAAAGTGATTACCTAATTTGATCATTAGAGTGCAATACCACCAACCATTCAATTACTGCATCTGTGGTTGACATTTACCCACCCTGCCCACTTTGAGTTGGATTCTTTTTGTTTATATAAACAGTGCCAGTGGAGTAAGAATCCTAACTCTCCACTCTACCTCCCTTCTGTTGTTACTTTCTGCTCATAATACTGAGCCATAGTTAACAAAGACACAGGGGTCGCCGTGGTCCAGGAACTTTCACTAGTTTTCAATCGCTTTGCAATCTCCGGCAGGAGATTAGCCACATACTTATCGACAAACAAATGCCTACCTGTATCATCCGTTAATAATTGCCCACTGTAATCATGAAACGCTTCCTCGAAACGTGAAAAGAAATCAGATACCGACTCATCCTGTTTCTGTTTGCAAGAGGCTAACATAGTCCAATCAATCTTTTTAGGGGGAACAAGCATTTTTTATTTATTCAAAATAGCTGTTGGGAGATCTAGGATTAACTGGCAAGGCTTACATGCAGGCTCCATGTCTAAATCAGCTTGAGCTATTGCTTTCCAATCCGCTCCTAAAATCGTTTGGTCATCAAACTTACGAACTGCTCTCCACATATCAGGGGGCAGTATTAACCAAAAAAAAGATCGATATCCACTAGTGTCATAACACAGGAAGAAATAGCCCCCTCCACTCCTTCATAAAATGCGGCTGGATTTTTACATGGATCAGGTAAAGCGTTTTTCAATGCCATAACATCTGCTCTATTCCAAGGCGTGTACACCCAATTATATATAAAATACCCTTTTGCATCCCCGGACAATTTATCATCACTGGTACCTTGCCCTTTGGGGGGAACATATAAAGGTGCGGCTTCACGCATAGGCATAACATGAACTTTAGAACTCTTATCTGTTCCAAACATAAACACTGTTTGGATGACTCCGTCGACCCCGGCGAAGGCACGTCTGCTGCTTTTTGTGCTTCCCGCAATCTGGACGCCTCATCCCGTAGCTGGACCAACCATTGGAAAAAACCATCCGCATCTGCAATAACAAATAAACCTTAACGCATATTCTCACGATGAACTGATATATCCTTAGGCTCTAGATCATCTGAATATTTCCTAAATCGTTCTACAACTTCATCTCCGAAAGCACTTAAAAAATACAACTGCTCTCGCTCTGACCACTTATTTCTTTCAATGTTAATCTCTGACATAGTTATTTTATTCAAATTAAGCTTTCGAGCAAAACTGTGCAACTCCGCAGCTTCACTAGCAGTTAACCTTTTACTCTTACTCCCTCGATCACCATCGTCTGAGTCCACGTCCGGAGCCGTAGGCGAAACATACGGAGGCGGGCACCGATCTAATAATGAAAAATCATCAATTTCATTAGTAAGGACAGGATAAAGCGGACGCCGAATAGGAAATTGACCGCTCGTTTGCAAATTACGTTCCCGAGCCTCCCTCTCTTTCTAATCCTGTAACTCCTTCTCCTCCAGCTGTAAAGCCTTATCTCGAGCAGCCTTGCGCTGCTCTTTTTCCACCAAGGCAATCTCACGTTTTATTCGTTCACGTACTGCTTTCTCCCACATTCGTACACAATCAGACATATTTTGTCTAGACCTGCGCTGAAACAAACATTGCTCCACAAACTGAACCTTTCGTAAATCAAACGACCCATGTAGTGGCCATTGCAACTCGGGATCAGATTTAGTGTATTTATTCCATAATTTACTGTACAATATAGGGGGAAGGCCGAATTTTATATACATCTCTCTATTGGGAGTCCCCTCTGGGGGAGCCGGCTGGGATTCATTTAATCGATAAGTGGTACCATTTCCAAGACAGCACATTCCTCGGAGTGTGCTTAAAACAGGCATGTTCAAAAGGTATCACGGAAACGCGATACCACAAAAATGGCACTTACTATACTTCACACAAATGTGCCGCTCAAACACAAACAAAGTTAGAGAAATATCTCTACATGCCTGCCTATGTGAAGTGCACTACACATATAGTTCAAATCATAGGATCAAATGTTAGCTAACTCAAAACATATTCATAGAACCACAGTAAGCGTCCGCAGACAACCTTACCAATCACAAGCTTACCAAAATCTCAGATATCCAGGTTCCAACTGCCAAGGTCTGTGATCGAATCAGCCAAATCGGCACTGTACGACAACTCAAACAAGTAGGATCTCAGTCGAGGACCGGCGCCACCTGGAAGGTCAGATCAGAAGGAAAGGAAGAAAACACTGTGGGTGCCAAGACTCGGGTCACTCAGAGGCAGCGTACGCGTCCATGGCGAGTTTCTAATCCTTCGTCACGACCTCTCCTTCGGGCATCCGAGTCGCCGATGAGTCCCTGCGTGGTCGCCAATTTGTGGTATTGGGTTCTCCAGGCCTACATACTCCGCAGAATACCCACTACACCATAAGAACTGTTGGCACGGAAACTAGAAAATGTAAAAGACAAGTTTATTAAGACCCCATGGGGTGGTGGTACATTCCTACAGCACCCTTCGGGAATGCAAGAAGTATCACACCGAACATCGGTGCAAATCCTTCTTTTATACAGTTTTTCAGTAATGAAAAGGTAGGCGGTACACATTTACAGAGTTTTAGGTACATATATGGTCATTTTTGGAGCACAGCCAACTCATGGGAGGAGCTATAACACCACTGGTCAGTTTGGCGGAACATTCCTAAGGGATGACTGGTCAATCTGAACTGCGCATGTGTGAGCTTGACCATTACTAAAAATAGCCTGTTGCTGGGCAAACTCGAGTGGTCAGTGGTACAGAGGAAGGACAAAAGGGCATGCTGACCACGAGGCAACGCATTCTCTAAAATGGCCGCCGATACATACAAAATGGCGTCCAACAACTGTAGTCAAGATAAGGGAAAAAAACGTGTAGCAAAGCTTAACGCTAACCCGATCACCGTCAAATTACGACATTAGAGTGTGTTGACTCTGTGCAGTGTTGGATAAGATCGTTAGCAGAGAGGAAGGTGGCCAGCGAGTTCGCAGAAGAGTCTTGCGGTGAGCCCCAGTGGAGATTGAAGTCACCCACAAAAGTCTGATTGTCACTTTGCGAGTATTGGTCGCTGATGAAGTCAGTGAGTTCCTACATAAACGAAGGGCCGCTACTCGGAGGGCGGTAAATGACATGGAATCTGATGGGTGAGCGGTGGTGCAATTGTAGCTCAAGAGAAAGGCATTCAAAAGTGCGGAAGGAGCTGAAAGGAGAAGCCTTCAGTTGAAGGGAGTTCCTAAAGATGACTGCAACACCTCCCCCAATGCTGTCAGTTCTGTCATTCCTAAGTAAAGAATAGCCTGTGGGTAATAGGAGATCAAAGATAGAGTGAGAGGTATTTTTGAACCAGGTCTCTGTGAGAAAGAGCATGTCTATATTGTGAAAGGTGATGGTATCGGAGATTTCAAGTTTGTGTTTTACTGCAGATCTGCAGTTGTGGAGCAGACAGCGCAGCTCTGTCAAGTCTGTTTTGGTTACGGGGGCACTTGGGTTCTGAAGAGTGATCGGGATATTGTGTTTATACGAGGGTGCTCTGGAGGGTTTAGGTGGATGCTTGGTTCTGACAGAGGAGATGGTCGGAATAGAGTAGATAGTAGGGTTACTGGGAGGGGCAGGTTGCAGAAGGGAGGCATTCAAAGGCTTGTGTGAGTTGGCGAAGTTTGTAGATGACAGATTAAGCTTGGCTATAGTGTGGTGAGGGGGCGAGGTGCATCTCGTGGGATGGTGAGGGTTTTCCAAAGGAGTAGAGGTGTATGGAAAGGTGAAAATCTTGGAGCTTAAAAGTGAAATGGCAGTTACAAGCTGGGAGATGGAGGTGATCAGAGAGTCTAGCTTATTTTCCAGACAGAGTAAGGCAGAGCACGGATGGTTGGGTGGCTGGATGGAAACAGGAGGGGGTGGGAACAGTGGTGGAAGGCAGGGAGAGGTGGGGGTACAGGAGGGGAGTTGGGGTATAGGGTTCAAAAGTGGGGAAAGGTGGAGGTTGAGAGCGGGAGTTGGTGAGTCAGAGGCGAAGGGAGAGTTTGTTGGAGTTGCAAGAAGGAAGGGAATTAAGGACAAATTTAGAGGGAGATGGGTGCGGATCAGGGCGGTATGGTAGAAGGAGAGGGGAGGCCTGTGTGGCATCATGGGAATGTAATGGGTTAGGGAGGAAAAGAGGGGAGGTGGTTGAAGAGGTCCTGTCATCGAGAAGGGGTGGCTGTGAGGAAACGGGCATCTGGCAGAGTGAGGGGGGTTGGGAGAATTGGAAGCTGAAGAATGGATTGGTTCTGCTGTGCCCGAGGGAGGGAAATGGAAAAGGTTACCAAGGGGGGAAAGGGGGTAGCACAGCACAGCTGGAGGAGTGGGGGGAAGGAGAGATATGCAATGGGTTTGTGGAGAAATCGGGGTGAATAACAAGGGGAGGAGGGGGTAGAGGAGAGGGGCGAAGGAGGAATAAGGGGAGCGTAGGGAAGGTTAACCGGGGGAGAGGGTTGGAGGAGAGGTGGACTGAAAAGGGGTGTGGCAGGTAGGAGTATGAGTGAGGTGAAGAGATTGGGGAACCGGGATGGTGCATATTGGACGAGGAGCGTATTAGTTAGAGGTAAGGCTGAACTGATGAATGGGGGGGCAAACTGTAAGGGGGAGGCATAGGTGAGGAGGGCACAGGGGAGGGGGAGGGAAGAGGGGCTACCTATGCTTCTCGAGGGTGCACCCTGATGGTATGTAGGGGGGTCAGGGGAGGAGAAAGTGAGTAGTGGGTGGAGCTAGATGAAGAGTCAGGGGATAACTCGGTCGCAGAGGAGGGGAGTAGGGAGGGGAAGAGGTGGTCAAAGAGCGAGAGACAGGTGTCTTTGCCTTGGATCATGACAGTACTGTTGTTATAGAGTGAGATAGTGAGGTAGCCGTTGAAACGCACAGAGGGGGACATTTTTAGTTGTTTGCCATGAGGGATAGAGGAGGAGGTGACGTTAAGGGAATTATATAAGCTGGTGGACCAAGAGGGGGTGTCGAGAGTAAAGAAGATGAAATCGTTTTTGAGCCTCCCAAAACGACCATTGCAAAATTGATCAACAAAAAGGGAATCAAGGAAACGTTCAATAGTGTTATGCTTCAATCGTTTTACTGAAGCTTTCGTCTGGTTGGAAGGATACATGATTTTGTAGCAATTAACTCCAGCCTTAACTCGAGTGGTGGCCATGTTGGGAAAATGAGACGGGGGAGGGTGGGGGGATATGAGAAGGGTGTTACTAGAAAAACTGTGGTGATGAGAAGTAAAAGGACAAGAAGGGGGCACATATTCCAAATGTTGGGTGAAGAAATCAGAACTAATGTGCCGTTTGGGAAGTGGGGTGGGTATTTGATGGGCCCTTCATCTAGGTATGCATGATGTCACCTGGCACTAGATAAACAAAGGAATTGTTTACATATGATAGGACCAACTGGACAACTTTCAGAACCATCACAAAGCAAATTTGGTCAAAGTAGAACAGATTATAAACGAACACCCAGTGACCACTGGTGATCACTGAACTTAGCATCAGCCTGTGACAGAATCTCATTTGGCACCAAACGTGTTGTACGCCCATAATCTCAACAGACTACTATTGCACTCCAATCTCCTGAGAATAACTAACATTAGGGGCAAAGAGCATGGGGTGGAACAAAATCTGAATAACAAGGTCTAAATATGCAAAATCTGACTAACATGGTCTAAATATGCACGACAACCTCGTCATCATAAGACCACCTTTAGCTGAGCTCAGAACAGGGTGCGTAACTCATACTACAAGGAGAACATTTCCAAGCACCACATGTCCGTATAAGGGCCTGGTGCCCTACATACCTTGCAGTCTCCCAGGCCAACTGGCCATCTCAGCAGGGGGCACAGATGCCCTGAATCCATAATGTCAAGGCTGCAGCAAAGGCAGCGGGTGCCTAACTCAATCAGAACTGACTCCACTGATAAAGTGGTCTAAACGATGCAGCTGGCACTACTTGCTGCACAGCTGTTAAAGGTCTGAACGGTGCAGCTGGCACTACTTGCTGCGCAGCTGTAAAAGGCCTAAACGGTGCAGCTGGCACTACTTGCTGCGCAGCTGTAAAAGGCCTAAACGGTGCAGCTGGCACTACTTGCTGCGCAGCTGTAAAAAGGCCTAAACTGTGCAGCTGGCACTACTTGCTGCGCAGCTGTAAAGGGTTTAAACAATGCAGCTGGGACTACTTGCTGCACAGCTGTTGATGACCTAAATGGTGTAGCTGGCACTACTTGCTGCACAGCTGTAGAAAGGTCTGAAAGGTGCAACTGGCACTACTTGCTGCGCAGCTGTAAAAGGCCTAAACGGTGCAGCTGGCACTACTTGCTACACAGCTGTAGATGAGGCAACAGCATCCTCCTGATGGCCTTGTAGTCCTCCTTCACTGCCAGCCTGATGGTCTGCGCTTTGCGGCAAGTCTTAAGACAGCGGGAACACAAGCAAGGATTGTTTAACAAATGCCCATATCCAGGGTGGGAGTTTTACTAGGAATCTGTAGTGGAATAGATTGAGATGGCTATAAACTCTATTCAAACCCAAGATGGCCGCTATAGAAAACTTCTTTCTTTGCACGTGGTGAGCTTTTGGCTCAGTCCTCTTTCTGTTTTAGTGAAGGCAAAAGTTCAGTCCTCTTTCCCTTTCTGCGATTAGGGCATGTGAGGACAGCCTCCACTCTGCCCTGAAGTGCCTTCTAGATGGATGGGCCAGAAAAGTTAATCCACTTCAATCTGTGCAACGGGAAACCTTCCACATTTGGCAACACAGAACTAGAAACTCTTGATATACTAAATATAAGTTCGAAGAACCCAGCAAGCTAGCCCAGTAAAATTAATACAAATAAAAGCTAAAAATAAAGATCAGAAAATAAAAATAAAAATTACAAATAGAGGCAATGGGGTTTTCTTAAAGTCGCTGATAAGTAAAATTGCCTGATGAACAGTAAACAAAGGAAGTGGTTTACTGCCTGCCAACCTCTAAGGCGTTCCTGTAACACTTTTGTTAAAGGCAGAAGCCTACCTAAACATGGCGACATTGGGGTTTGTGTCACTCCCTCTGACACAACAATAACAAAGGGGATAATGGACAGAGCGTTTGAGCAAATCAAACACTCACCTCCAGTCAACTCATCTGGGTTTAATCCATCACCATTCTTTAGCTCACTCCACCACTCCATTTCAGACGTGGGCATATGCAAATCAGTCTAACTCTGTGCCTCATGTGACCACTCCAGGAGAGATTTGCCAAGCTATGTCTTCCCTGGACCGGAAACGAGCATCCTGGGACCGGTTTCGGGTTCATAACCCTCATCAAGCAGGCTATCTTGAATCCAGTGGCAAAGTGAGCAAGGGACCCACGTCTGGGAATACCATGCCAACTTAGGGCGCACAAAGTAATGCCAAAGGGGATAATAGATGGAGCATTTGAGCAAATCAAACACTCACCCTCAGTCAACTGATCTGGGTTTAATCCATCACCATTCTTTAGCTCACTCCACGAACCCCAGTTCAGACACTGCAATATGCAAACCAGTCTGACCCTGTGCCTCATGGGAACAGTCCAGCCCAAACTGCCAAGCCATGTATTCCCTGGACCGGAAACAAGTATTCTGGGACCGGTTTTGGGTTCATAACCCTCATCAGCCAGGTTATCTTGAATCCAGTGGCAAAGTGAGCAAGGGACCCACGTTTGGGCATACCCTGCCAACTAAGGGCGAACAAAGCGATACCAAAGGGGATAATGGACACAGCGTTTGAGCAAATCAAACACTCACCCCCAGTTAACTGATCTGGGTTTAATCCATCACCATTCTTTAGCTCACTCCACCACCCCAGTTCAGACATGGCATATGCAAATCAGTCTGACCCTGTGCCTCATGGGAACAGTCCAGGCCGAACTGCCAAGCCATGTCTTGCCTGGACCAGAAACAAGCATCCTGGGACCGGTTTCGGGTTCATAACCCTCATCAGCCAGACTATTTTGAATCCAGTGGCACAGTGAGCAAGGAATCCAGGTCTGGGCATATTTTGCCAACTTAGGGCGAACTAGGCGATACCAAAGAGGATAATGGACGGAGCGTTTGAGCAAATCAAACACTCACCCTCAGTCAACTGATCTGGGTTTAATCCATTACCATTCTTTAGCTCACTCCACCACCCCAGTTCAGACATAGCATATGCAAATCAGTCTCACCCTGTGCCTCATGGGAACAGTCCAGCCCGAACTGCCAAGCCATGTCGTCCCTGGACCGGAAACAAGCATCCTGGGACCAGTTTCGGGTTCATAACCCTCATCAACCAGGCTATCTTGAATCCAGTGGCAAAGTGAGTAAGGGACACACGTCTGGGCGTACCCTGCCAACTTGGGCGAACAAAGCCATACCAAAGGGGATAATGGAAGGAGCGTTGGAGCACATCAAACACTCACCCCCAGTCAACTGATCTGGGTTTAATCCATCACCATTCTTTAGCTAACTCCACCACCCCAGTTCAGACATGGCCATAGGCAAATCAGTCTGACCCTGTGCCTCATGGGAACATTCCAACCTGAACTGCCAAGCCAGGTCTTGCCTGGACTGGAAACAAGCATCCTGGGACCGGTTTCGGGTTCATAAACCTCATCAGACAGGCTATCCTGAATCCAGTGGCAAAGTGAGCAAGGGACCCACATCTGGGCATACCCTGCCAACTTAGAGCAAACAAAGCGATACCAAAGGGGATAATGGACGGAGGGTTCCAGCAAATCAAACACTCACCCCCAGTCAACTGATCTGGGTTTAATCCATCACCATTCTTTAGCTCACTCCACCACCCCAGTTTAGACATGGCCATATGCAAACCAGTCTGAATCTGTGCCTCATGGGAACAGTCCAGCCCGAACTGCCAAGCCATGTCTTCCCTGGACCGGAAACAAGCATCATGCGACCGGTTTCCGGTTCATAACCCTCATCAGCCAGGCTATCTTGAATCAAGTGGCAAAGTGAGCTAGGGACCCGGGTCTCGGCATACCCTACCAACTTAGGGCGAACAAAGCGATACCATCGAGGATAACGGATGGAGCGTTTGAGCAAATCCAACATTCACCCCCAGTCAACTGATCTGGGTTTAATCCATCACCATTTTTTAGCTCACTCCACCACCCCAGTTCAGACGCGCCATAGGCAAATCAGTCTGACCCTGTGCCTCATGGGAACTGTTTTGCCCGAACTGCCAAGCCATGTCTTCCCTGGACCTGAAACAAGCAACCTGGGACCGGTTTCGGGTTCATAACCCTCATCAGCCAGGCTATCTTGAATCCAGTGGCAAAGAGAGCAAGGGTACCATGTCTGGGCATACCCTGCCAACTTAGGGTGAATAGAGCGATACCATAGGGGATAATGGTCAGAGCGTTTGAGCAAATCAAACACTCACCCCCAGTCACCTGATCTGGGTTTAATCCATCACCATTTATTAGCTCACTCCACCACCCCAGTTCAGACGCGCCATAGACAAATCAGTCTGATTCTGTGCCTCATGGGAACAGTCCAGCCCGAACTGCCAAGCCATGTCTTCCCTGGACCGGAAATAAGCATCCTGGGAACGGTTTCGGGTTCATAACCCTCATCAACCAGGCTATCTTGAATCCAGTGGCAAAGTTAGCAAGGGACCCACGTCTGGGCGTACCCTGCCAACTTAGGGTGAACAGAGCGATACCAGAAGGGATAATGGACGGAGCGTTTGAGCAAATCAAACACTCACCCCCAGTCAACTGATCTGGGTTTAATCCATCACCATTCTTTACCTTACTCCACCACCCCAGTTCAGACATGGCATTTGAAAATCAGTCTGACCCTGTGCCTCAGGGGAACAGTCCAGCCCGAACTGCCAAGCCATGTCTTGCCTGGACCGGAAACAAGCATCCTGGGACCGGTTTCGGGTTCATAACCCTCATCAGCCAGGCTATTTTTAATCCAGTGGCAAAGTGAGCAAGGGACCCACATCTGGGTATACCCTGCCAACTTAGGGTGAACAAAGCGATACCAGAAGGGATAATGGACGGAGCGTTTTAGCAAATCAAACCCTCAACCCCAGTCAACTGATCTGGGTTTTATCCATCACCATTCTTTAGCTCACTCCACCACCCCAGTTCAGACATGGCATATGCAAATCAGTCTGACCCTGTGCCTCATGGCAACAGTCCAGCCCGAACTGCCAAGCCATGTCTTGCTTGGACCGGAAACAAGCATCCTGGGACCGGTTTCGGGTTCATAACCCTCATCAGCCAGGCTATCTTGAATCCAGAGGCAAAGTGAGTAAGGGACACACGTCTGGGCATACCCTGCCAACTTGGGCGAACAAAGCCATACCAAAGGGAATAATGGACGGAGCGTTTGAGCACATCAAACACTCACCCCCAGTCAACTGATCTGGGTTTAATCCATCACCATTCTTTAGCTCACTCCACCACCCCAGTTTCAGACATGGCATATGCAAATCAGTCTGACCCTGTGCCTCATGGGAACAGTCCAGCCGGAACTGCCAAGCCATGTCTTGCCTGGACCGGAAACAAGCATCCTGGGACCGGTTTAGGGTTCATAACCCTCATCAAGCAGGCTATCTTGAATCCAGTGGCAAAGTGAGCAAGGGACCCACGTCTGGGAATACCCTGCCAACTTTGGGGCGAACAAAGTGATGCCAAAGGGGATAATAGACGGAGCATTTGAGCAAATCAAACACTTACCCTCAGTCAACTGATCTGGGTTTAATCCATCACCATTCTTTAGCTCACTCCACGAACCGCAGTTCAGACACTGCAATATGCAAACCAGTCTGACCCTGTGCCTCATGGGAACAGTCCAGCCCAAACTGCCAAGCCATGTTTTCCCTGGACCGGAAACAAGTATTCTGGGACCGGTTTTGGGTTCATAACCCTCATCAGCCAGGTTATCTTGAATCCAGTGGCAAAGTGAGCAAGGGACCCATGTCTGGGCATACCCTGCCAACTTAGAGCGAAAAAAGCAATACCAAAGCTGATAATGGACGGAGCCTTTGAGCAAATCAAACACTTATCCCCAGTCAATTGATCTGGGTTTAATCGTCACCATTCTTTAGGGCACTCTACCACCCGAGTTCAGACATGGTCATATGCAAAACAGTCTGACCCTGTGCCTCATGGGAACAGACCAGCCCGAACTGCCAAGCCATGTCTTTGCTGAACCGGAAACAAGCATCCTGGAACCAGTTTTGGGTTCATAACCCTCATCAGCCAGGCTATCTTGAATCCAGTGACAAAGTGAGCAAGCAACCCGAATCGGGGCATACCCTGCCAACTTAGACCGAACAAAGCAATCCCAAAGGGGATAATAAACAGAGTATTTGAGAAAATCAAACATTCACCCCCAGTCAACTGATCTGGGATCAATCCATCAACATTCTTTAACTCGCTCCACTACCCCAGTTCAGACATGGCCATATGCAAATTAGTCTGACCCTGTGCCTCATGGGAACAGTCCAGGCCGAACTGCCAAGCCATGTCTTCCCTGAACCGGAAACAAGCATGCTGGGACCGGTTTCGGGTTCATAACCCTCATCAGCCAGGCTATCTTGAATCCAGTGGCAAAATGAGCAAGGGACCCCAGTACAGAGATCTGGGCCTAAATCCATCATTTTTTTGCTCACCACACCAACCCAGTTCAGACATGGCCATATGCAAATCAGCCTTGACCCTTTACCTCATGGGAACAGTCCAGCCTGAGCTGCCAAGCCATGTCTTCCATGGACCGGAATCAAGCATCCTAGGACTGGTTTCTGGCTATCAGCCATCATCAGCCAGGATTTCTTGACTCCAGTGGTATGGGGAGCATGGGACTCACATCTGAGCATACCTGTCCCACTCGTGGTGACAAATGCAAAAACAACAGTTGATGCACAGAATGCAGAGCAATGTCATACATTCACCCCAGTACAGAGATCTGGGCCTAAATCCATCATTTTTTCGCTCACCACACCACCCCAGTTCAGACATCGCCATATATGCAAATCCGCCTTGACCCTGTGCCTCGTGGGAACAGTCCAGCCGGAACTGCCAAGCCATGTCTTCCCTGGACCGGAATCAAGCATCCTAGGACCGGTTTCTGGCTATCAGCTGTCATCAGCGAGGATAGCTTGACTCCACATGCGGGGAGAGCACTGGACTCACGTCAGAGCCTACCCGTCCCACTCGGGGACAAATGCAAAAGCAACATTTGATGGACAGAATGCAGAACAATGTCATACATTTACCCCAGTACGGAGATCTGAGCCTAAATCCATCATTTTTTTGCTCACCACACCACCCCAGTTCAGACATGGCCATATACAATCAGCCTTGATCCTGTGCCTTATGGGTACAGTCCAGCCCGGACTGCCAAGCCATGTCTTCCCTGGACCGGAATCAAGCATCCTAGGACCGGTTTCTGGCTAACAGCCGTCATCAGCCAGGATAGCTTGACTCCATTGGCGTGGAGAGTACGGGACTCATGTCTGAGCATACCCGTCCAACTCGGGTGACAAATGCAAAAACAACAGTTAATGGACAGAATGCAGAACAATGTCATACATTCACCCCAGTACAGAGATCTGGGCCTAAATCCATCGTTTTTTTGCTCATTCAACCACCCCAGTTCAGACATGGCCATATGCAAATCAGCCTTTACCCTGTGCCTCATGGGAACAGTCCAGCCTGAACTGCCAAGCCTTGTCTTCCCTGGACCGGAATCAAGCATCCTAGGACCGGTTTCTGGCTATCAGCTTTCATCAGCCAGGATTGCTTGACTCCAGTGGCGTGTAGATCATGGGTCTCACGTCTGAGCATACCGGTCCCACTCGGGTGACAAATGCAAAAACAACAGTTGATGGACAGAATGCAGAACAATGTCATGCATTCACCCCAGTACAGAGATCTGAGCCTAAATCCATCGTTTATTTGCTCACCACACCACCCCAGTTCAGATATGGCCATAGGCAAATCAGTCTGACCCTGTGCCTCATGGGAACAGTACAGCCCGAACTGCCATGCCATGTCGTCCCTGGACCGGAAACAAGCATCCTGGGACCGGTTTCGGGTTCGTAACCCTCATCAACCAGGCTATCTTGAATCCAGTGGCAAAGTGAGTACGGGACTCATGATTGAGCATACCCGTCCCACTCGGGGTGACAAATACAAAAACAACAGTATATGGACAGAATGCAGAACAATGCCATACATTCACTCCAGTACAGAGATCTGGGCCTAAATCCATCGTCTTTTTTGCTCACCACACCACCCCAGTTCAGACATGGCCATATGCAAATTGGGCTTGACCCTGTGCCTCATGAGAACAGTCCAGCCGGAACGGCCAAGCCATGTCTTCCCTGGACCGGAATCAATCATCCTAGGACCGGTTTCTGGCTATCATCCGTCATCAGCGAGGATAGCTTGACTCCAGGGGCGTGGAGAGCACTGGACTCACGTCTTAGCCTACCTGTCCCACTAGGGCGAAAAATGCAAAAACAACAGTTATGGACAGAATGCGGAACAATGTCATAGATTCACCCCAGTACAGAGATCTGGGCCTACATCCATTTTTTTTGCTCACCACACCACCCCAGTTCAGACATGGCCATGTGCAAATCAGCCTTGACCCTGTGCCTCATGGGAACAGTCCAGCCTGAACTGCCAAGCCATGTCTTCCCTGGACCGGAATCAAGCATCCTAGGACCGGTTTCTGGCTATCAGCTTTCATCAGCCAGGATAGCTTGACTCCAGTGGCGTGGAGATCATTGGACTCGTGTCTGAGCATACCCGTCCCACTCGGGTGACAAATGCAAAAACAAGAGTTGATGGACTGAAAGCAGAACAATGTCATACATTCACCCCAGTACAGAGATCTGAGCCTAAATCCATCGTTTTTTTGCTCACCACACCACCCCAGTTCAGACATGGCCATATACAATCAGCCTTGATCCTGTGCCTCATGGGTACAGTCCAGCCCGGACTGCCAAGCCATGTCTTCCCTGGACCGGAATCAAGCATCCTAGGACCGGTTTCTGGCTAACAGCCGTCATCAGCCAGTATAGCTTGACTCCATTGGCGTGGAGAGTACGGGACTCATGTCTGAGCATACCCGTCCAACTCGGGTGACAAATGCAAAAACAACAGTTAATGGACAGAATGCAGAACAATGTCATACATTCACCCCAGTACAGAGATCTGGGCCTAAATCCATCGTTTTTTTGCTCATTCAACCACCCCAGTTCAGACATGGCCATATGCAAATCAGCCTTTACCCTGTGCCTCATGGGAACAGTCCAGCCTGAACTGCCAAGCCTTGTCTTCCCTGGACCGGAATCAAGCATCCTAGGACCGGTTTCTGGCTATCAGCTTTCATCAGCCAGGATTGCTTGACTCCAGTGGCGTGTAGATCATGGGTCTCACGTCTGAGCATACCGGTCCCACTCGGGTGACAAATGCAAAAACAACAGTTGATGGACAGAATGCAGAACAATGTCATGCATTCACCCCAGTACAGAGATCTGAGCCTAAATCCATCGTTTATTTGCTCACCACACCACCCCAGTTCAGATATGGCCATAGGCAAATCAGTCTGACCCTGTGCCTCATGGGAACAGTACAGCCCGAACTGCCATGCCATGTCGTCCCTGGACCGGAAACAAGCATCCTGGGACCGGTTTCGGGTTCGTAACCCTCATCAACCAGGCTATCTTGAATCCAGTGGCAAAGTGAGTACGGGACTCATGATTGAGCATACCCGTCCCACTCGGGGTGACAAATACAAAAACAACAGTATATGGACAGAATGCAGAACAATGCCATACATTCACTCCAGTACAGAGATCTGGGCCTAAATCCATCGTCTTTTTTGCTCACCACACCACCCCAGTTCAGACATGGCCATATGCAAATTGGGCTTGACCCTGTGCCTCATGAGAACAGTCCAGCCGGAACTGCCAAGCCATGTCTTCCCTGGACCGGAATCAATCATCCTAGGACCGGTTTCTGGCTATCATCCGTCATCAGCGAGGATAGCTTGACTCCAGGGGCGTGGAGAGCACTGGACTCACGTCTTAGCCTACCTGTCCCACTAGGGCGAAAAATGCAAAAACAACAGTTATGGACAGAATGCGGAACAATGTCATAGATTCACCCTAGTACAGAGATCTGGGCCTACATCCATTTTTTTTGCTCACCACACCACCCCAGTTCAGACATGGCCATGTGCAAATCAGCCTTGACCCTGTGCCTCATGGGAACAGTCCAGCCTGAACTGCCAAGCCATGTCTTCCCTGGACCGGAATCAAGCATCCTAGGACCGGTTTCTGGCTATCAGCTTTCATCAGCCAGGATAGCTTGACTCCAGTGGCGTGGAGATCATTGGACTCGTGTCTGAGCATACCCGTCCCACTCGGGTGACAAATGCAAAAACAAGAGTTGATGGACTGAAAGCAGAACAATGTCATACATTCACCCCAGTACAGAGATCTGAGCCTAAATCCATCGTTTTTTTGCTCACCACACCACCCCAGTTCAGACATGGCCATATACAATCAGCCTTGATCCTGTGCCTCATGGGTACAGTCCAGCCCGGACTGCCAAGCCATGTCTTCCCTGGACCGGAATCAAGCATCCTAGGACCGGTTTCTGGCTAACAGCCGTCATCAGCCAGGATAGCTTGACTCCATTGGCGTGGAGAGTACGGGACTCATGTCTGAGCATACCCGTCCAACTCGGGTGACAAATGCAAAAACAACAGTTAATGGACAGAATGCAGAACAATGTCATACATTCACCCCAGTACAGAGATCTGGGCCTAAATCCATCGTTTTTTTGCTCGTTCAACCACCCCAGTTCAGACATGGCCATATGCAAATCAGCCTTTACCCTGTGCCTCATGGGAACAGTCCAGCCTGAACTGCCAAGCCTTGTCTTCCCTGGACCGGAATCAAGCATCCTAGGACCGGTTTCTGGCTATCAGCTTTCATCAGCCAGGATTGCTTGACTCCAGTGGCGTGTAGATCATGAGTCTCACGTCTGAGCATACCGGTCCCACTCGGGTGACAAATGCAAAAACAACAGTTGATGGACAGAATGCAGAACAATGTCATGCATTCACCCCAGTACAGAGATCTGAGCCTAAATCCATCGTTTATTTGCTCACCACACCACCCCAGTTCAGATATGGCCATAGGCAAATCAGTCTGACCCTGTGCCTCATGGGAACAGTACAGCCCGAACTGCCATGCCATGTCGTCCCTGGACTGGAAACAAGCATCCTGGGACCGGTTTCGGGTTCGTAACCCTCATCAACCAGGCTATCTTGAATCCAGTGGCAAAGTGAGTACGGGACTCATGATTGAGCATACCCGTCCCACTCGGGGTGACAAATACAAAAACAACAGTATATGGACAGAATGCAGAACAAATGCCATACATTCACTCCAGTACAGAGATCTGGGCCTAAATCCATCGTCTTTTTTGCTCACCACACCACCCCAGTTAAGACATGGCCATATGCAAATTGGGCTTGACCCTGTGCCTCATGAGAACAGTCCAGCCGGAACTGCCAAGCCATGTCTTCCCTGGACCGGAATCAATCATCCTAGGACCGGTTTCTGGCTATCATCCGTCATCAGCGAGGATAGCTTGACTCCAGGGGCGTGGAGAGCACTGGACTCACGTCTTAGCCTACCTGTCCCACTAGGGCGAAAAATGCAAAAACAACAGTTATGGACAGAATGCGGAACAATGTCATAGATTCACCCCAGTACAGAGATCTGGGCCTACATCCATTTTTTTTGCTCACCACACCACCCCAGTTCAGACATGGCCATGTGCAAATCAGCCTTGACCCTGTGCCTCATGGGAACAGTCCAGCCTGAACTGCCAAGCCATGTCTTCCCTGGACCGGAATCAAGCATCCTAGGACCGGTTTCTGGCTATCAGCTTTCATCAGCCAGGATAGCTTGACTCCAGTGGCGTGGAGATCATTGGACTCGTGTCTGAGCATACCCGTCCCACTCGGGTGACAAATGCAAAAACAAGAGTTGATGGACTGAAAGCAGAACAATGTCATACATTCACCCCAGTACAGAGATCTGAGCCTAAATCCATCGTTTTTTTGCTCACCACACCACCCCAGTTCAGACATGGCCATATACAATCAGCCTTGATCCTGTGCCTCATGGGTACAGTCCAGCCCGGACTGCCAAGCCATGTCTTCCCTGGACCGGAATCAAGCATCCTAGGACCGGTTTCTGGCTAACAGCCGTCATCAGCCAGGATAGCTTGACTCCATTGGCGTGGAGAGTACGGGACTCATGTCTGAGCATACCCGTCCAACTCGGGTGACAAATGCAAAAACAACAGTTAATGGACAGAATGCAGAACAATGTCATACATTCACCCCAGTACAGAGATCTGGGCCTAAATCCATCGTTTTTTTGCTCGTTCAACCACCCCAGTTCAGACATGGCCATATGCAAATCAGCCTTTACCCTGTGCCTCATGGGAACAGTCCAGCCTGAACTGCCAAGCCTTGTCTTCCCTGGACCGGAATCAAGCATCCTAGGACCGGTTTCTGGCTATCAGCTTTCATCAGCCAGGATTGCTTGACTCCAGTGGCGTGTAGATCATGAGTCTCACGTCTGAGCATACCGGTCCCACTCGGGTGACAAATGCAAAAACAACAGTTGATGGACAGAATGCAGAACAATGTCATGCATTCACCCCAGTACAGAGATCTGAGCCTAAATCCATCGTTTATTTGCTCACCACACCACCCCAGTTCAGATATGGCCATAGGCAAATCAGTCTGACCCTGTGCCTCATGGGAACAGTACAGCCCGAACTGCCATGCCATGTCGTCCCTGGACCGGAAACAAGCATCCTGGGACCGGTTTCGGGTTCGTAACCCTCATCAACCAGGCTATCTTGAA
>NW_028242216.1:0-74634 GCF_964263255.1 Lissotriton vulgaris | reverse complement strand
TGAGATCTTCTCGCAAGAGGTTTACCTCCTCGGTGACGGAGTCTTGTTTCAGTTCCAGGGTCCCACGCAGTGAGGGGTCTTTTTCTCATTATAACCTACTGATCCTAAAGGACTGGTAAAATAACATATATTTAAATTGAGTGGATCTTTCCATGTTCACCTAGGTGTGGTCGTTGTCCAAGCTCAGGTTCCCATTTTAAACCCCTACCTTGTTGTACATCTATGCACATAACCCGGTGCACCTTAGTTCTGACCTTACCCCCACATAGAAGAATTTGTATACTTGAAGAATGATAACCCTGTTACGGCTACAATTTACTTTCTCCCAAAAGTCCGTAAATCACTACTGAATGCACCAGGTAGACCGATTGTCAGCTCCATTGGATCTCTGCTTGAATCCACATAACGTTTCATGGATATCTTCCTAATGAACTATGTCACTGCACTTCCCTCATATCTGAGAGATACTATGGACTTCTTGAACAGAATCAAAACAATTGAATGGGAAGATAACTTTTTGATGTCAACGATTGATGTCACATCTCTTTATACATCAATTCTCCACTCTGACGGTATAGCTGCTGTAAAACAAGTTTTACAGATCAGTCAGCTATCTTGAACAATCAGAAATGTTAATTGAAATGCTCAAATACTGTCTGACACACAACATCTTTCTGTTTCAAGGTGACATCTTTCTACAAAAACAAGGGACTACCATGGCTACATCTTTTGCACCAACCTACTCGGATCTACTCATGACAGTCTGGGAGGCAGAAGTATTGAAGAATCGGAAATCCCAGAACATAAAGTTTTGGTCTAGATTCATCGAAGACCTCTTCATAATTTGGGAGGGAGACCACACTGATCTCCAAAATGTCATTGAATCACTGAACACAAACAAGAATAACCTATCCTTCACATCAACAATAAACCTCTCAAACATCATCTTTTTGAATGTGGAAGTGTTCATTGAAAACCAGAGAATATGCTCCAGAGTGCATAGGAAACCAACTTCGTGCAACAGTATTTTATAATTTTATATGCTAACAATGGACATCCACATGATTTAAAATGGTCCATATCCTATGGTGAAATGTTCGGGCAAAAAGGAACTGCTCTGAAGCAACAGATATCAACTCCCAAATTGAAAGAATGAGCAACCGCTTCTCAGAACGAGGCTACCCACAAGATGTAATCAAAACAGTGAAAGCAAGAGTGGCCTTGAAAGCAAGGACAGAACTGTTGAAACCAAAACAAGAGATGGAAGTTAGAAACCAAGACGAAAATAACACCATTCGACTTATAATGTACTTCAATAATCAGAGTGGGAAATTAAAGAAAATTGCTCGAAAAAACTGGAGCAGTCTGATGTTGGATGAAACATTACAAAAGAAGTTGTCACCACATTCTAGCATCACGTACAGAAAAACTGCATCTTTGGGGGACATTCTCACACAAATTCACTTTGAGACTCCAAAATCAACAACAACATCATGGCTGAATTTACCAGGATTCCTAAAATGCTTTAAATGTAAAGCGTGTGAACATGGTGAGAATGCTGCATCTTATCAATTGTACAATGGCCAAATTGAAAACATAAGGGACCACATAACTGTCAAATCAAAATTTGTAGTATACTAAATGGAATGCCCCTGCAAAAAACAATATGTAGGAAGCACTATCAATAAGTTAAAATTGAGAATTCTACAGCAATTACGTGCCATAAAGAATAAAGCCTGCACCTACCCCATGGCCAAACATTTTTAGAGTTCCATTCAAGTGAATGTCATCACCTAAAATATCTAGGGATCAAAATTGTGAAAGCCAAAGAAAGAGGTGTGGACAGAACTCTGGACTTGCGAAAAACAGAATCCAGATTAATCTTAGAAATTGGCACAGAATAAAACCATTTGTCACGACCTGGATGCAGAATTGCACATACATCTGCAATAAATGAGGACATGCAAATTGGAAACTGTAGATGCACTAAACCTGCAACAATCAACAATATTACAGTCATCACCATCAAGCAACCTATAAACCTGATCATGCATTGCTTTTATACTAATTAAATTCTCTAAAAGTGGATCATGGGTCTCCTCAGAAAAATCAACCTATTGGCTATTTCATTATTAAGGCAGTAAAGAAAAACAAGAAGTGAACAATTGGAACACTGTCATCCCCCAAATGGACCATTGTGTCAATTATTGTAATTTTGAAAATTGAGTGTAGAAACTGTATTGTCTTCTTAACCTAGTAAGAACTGAACAAAGACATAAGGTAGCATGGGGATTATCAAACTAGAATGTACTTTACAGAATTGTTTTATAATAATTTATGTATTTTTTCTTATCACTTTAGGGAATGCACTGAGAATTTTACACTTCAAACTTTATGCAACAGAGAATGATTCATTTTAATCTGAAGTGAGCAGGTACAGTGAGTGAAATGTACTTTACAAATCACTGTTCACACAATATATGCACTAGTCACTTTATCATTTGGATCTCCTTGCTTCCATTTTAAACACCTAATAACAACAATGTACTTTACATCTTATGATATGTTTTTTTTTTAACAATCACTTTGACAACAATTACTTATAATGTTTTAAAAATCACTCAAATCATGTACTTTTTCTTTAAAACGTATTGCATAACTTGCACATCAACGTATCAATTTATATGTATCTATCTCAGCCGGAATTGGAATTGATTTTAAATATATGCACTGCTTGTCAGGAAATTTTAAGCCTAGTCTTTCTTCTAATAAAAAGAATTGTAGTTAAACACACTGAGCATTTTAAAATGACATTCTAGGCACATAGGACTCTATGGTCCAGTAGAAGGCTGAGAGCCAAAACGCGGAGACCATCCTCTACCGTTTTGTAATGTATTATGGTTTAAAATAATAGAACAGCACATACTTGAAACCTCTGAGTGTGTTGCTGTGGTCCTTAACTTAATAATTGGAACAGAGGAGTTTGGAGCATATATACAGTGCATCTGATTCGGCACACAAAGACCATAGTACATTCCGGACCCCTACTATAGAAAATTTAATATGCTGCATAGAGAATGCCACAGAATCCACTGAGGTTGAAAAGGAACTCCAGGGAATGGACTACCACTCCCAGCATGCCTAGGATCAATGCCGAAACGAGGCGGGGATATAAACAGGCATGCAGGGAACTCTGTGAACATTTATTCCAGCTGCCCGCATGAAGAGGCTTCCTGCCTCGAAATGCGTCGGCACCGATACTGAGAATACTGAAATGAGCTGTTGGTTTGCCTTGAAATAAACCGAATGGTTACAATCAGATGTGTGTGCGTCCTAAACTGGCAAGGGAGTTTGGTGAACAACATAATCAGCGGGGAGCCCTACCTCGCAGGACAGCACCATGCTTGAAAATTTGGCGAGGCTGCAAGGCGGAAACTTTTTTTCGCCCGTGATGCAGTGCATCTGATTCGGCACACAAAGACCATAGTACCTTCCGGACCCCTACTATAGGGAATTTAATATGCTGCATAGAGAATGCCACAGAACCCACTGAGGGTGAAAATGAACTCCAGGGAATGGACTACCACTCCCAGCATGCCTAGGATCAATGCCGAAACGAGGCAGGGATATAAACAGGCATGCAGAGAACTCTGTGAACATTTATTCCAGCTGCCCAGATGAAGAGGCTTCCTGCCACGAAACGCGTCGGCACCGATACTGAGAATACCGAAACGAGCGGTTGGTTTGCCTTGAAATAAACTGAATGGTTACAATCAGATGCGTGTGCGTCCTAAACTGGCAAGGGAGTTTGGTGAGCAACATAATCAGCAGGGAGCCCTACCTCGCAGGACAGCACCATCCTTGAAAATTCTGCGAAACTGCAAGACGGAAACTGTTTTTCGCTCGTGATGCAGTGCATCTGATTCGGCACACAAAGACCATAGTACATGCCGGACCCCTACTATAGGGAATTTAATATGCTGCATAGAGAATGCCACAGAACCCACTGAGGGTGAAAACGAACTCCAGGGAATGGACTACCACTCCCAGCATGCCTAGGATCAACGCCGAAACGAGGCGGGGATATAAACAGGCATGCAGAGAACTCTGTGAACATTTATTCCAGCTGCCCAGATGAAGAGGCTTCCTGCCTCGAAACGCGTTGGCACCAATACTGAGAATACCGAAATGAGCGGTTGGTTTGCCTTGAAATAAACTGAATGGTTACAATCAGATGCGTGTGCGTCCTAAACTGGCAAGGGAGTTTGGTGAGCAACATAATCAGCGGGGAGCCCTACCTCGCAGGACAGCACCATCCTTGAAAATTCGGCGAGGCTGCAAGGCGGAAACTGTTTTTCGCCCATGATGCAGTGCATCTGATTCGGCGCACAAAGACCATAGTACATTCCGGACCCCTACTATAGGGAATTTAATATGCTGCATAGAGAATGCCACAGAACCCACTGAGGGTGAAAACGAACTCCAGGGACTGGACGAACACTCCCAGCATGCCTAGGATCAACGCCGAAACGAGGCAGGGATATAAACAGGCATGCAGAGAACTCTGTGAACATTTATTCCAGCTGCCCAGATGAAGAGGCTTCCTGCCTCGAAACGCGTCATCACCGATACTGAGAATACCGAAATGAGCTGTTAGTTTGCCTTGAAATAAACTGAATGGTTACAATCAGATGCGTGTGGGTCCTAAACTGGCAAGGGAGTTTGGTGAGCAACACAATCAGCGGGGAGCCATATCTCGCCGGACAGCACCATCCTTGAAAATTCGGCGAGGCTGCAAGGCGGAAACTGTTTTTCGCCCGTGATGCAGTGCATCTGATTCGGCACACAAAGACCATAGTACATTCCGGACCCCTACTACAGGGAATTTAATATGCTGCATAGAGAATGCCACAGAACCCACTGAGGGTGAAAACGAACTCCAGGGACTGGACGAACACTCCCAGCATGCCTAGGATCAACGCCGAAACGAGGCGGGGATATAAACAGGCATGCAGAGAACTCTGCGAACATTTATTCCAGCTGCCCAGATGAAGAGGCTTCCTGCCTCGAAATGCGTCGGCACCGATACTGAGAATACCGAAATGAGATGTTGGTTTGCCTTGAAATAAACCGAATGGTTATAATCAGATGCGTGTGCATCCTAAACTGGCAAGGGAGTTTGGTGAGCAATATATATACATATATATATATATTCACTGAAAAAACCATAGGTTTCACACCAGTTGTAGTTAGGTGGAAATTTTACTCACATAAAACCATTGAAATTCCCACGTTTTAGTTAGTTGGACTCACTATTTTATGCTGATAGGAGGTCTGCCACTTTGTCACAAGGATGTTGTCATGAGTGATGTCATTTGAGATGTCATCAGTGATGTCATGAGTGATGTCACTGACCATGTCATGAGTGATGTAATATGTGACGTCATCAGCAGTGCATTGCACACGCAAGTTATAGTGAGTCCAACTAACTATAACATGGGAATTTCAATGGTTTTATGCGAGTAAAATTTCCACCTAACTTTAACTGGTGTGAAACCTATGGTTTTTTCAGTGAATTTAATAGGTTTTTTAAATGCTAATTCCTAACTATAACTGGTGTGAAACCTATGTTTTTTCAGTGAATATATATATATATATATATATATATATACATATATTTATATATATATATATATATATATATATATATATATATACATATTCAATGAAAAAACCATTGGTTTTAGGCCATATATAGTTAGGAATTAGCATTTACAAAACCTTATTTTACTCGCATAAAACCATTGAAATTCCATATATAGTCAGAAGCGCTAACTATATATCGCGCACCCGCAATCCACTGCTGATGATGTCACATATTACATCATTCATGACATGGTCAGTGACATCACTGATGACATCACTGATGACATCTCAAATGACATCACTGATGACATCACTGATCACAACATCCAGTGATTGTATGTGTCTGTAAAGTTTAAATATGTTTTACATATTGAAGAATGAGTGGATGTATAAGTGTCTGGATGAAGAATTTAGTAGGTGCATGACTGACTGTATGAAAGAGTGATTAAATGTGTCTCACTGAGTGCATGGGTTAGTGACTAAACTGTCTTAATTTGTGCATCAGTATGTTTGTTGTTGTGTAAGCTGCTGCATGTGTTGATCAGTAGCTATAAGAGTGGCCATATGGGTTATTGATTGGTTGCCAAAGTATTTGAATGGGAGGCTGAGTGTGTGTGTGGGTGGCTGGGAGGTGCGTGACTCTGTGCATAGATGTGTAAGCAGTTGATTCACTAGGAGTATGAGTTCAAGAGTGCATGTGGAAACAGCTATATGGGCGGTTGACTGTGCATGGGTGTGTTGGTGAGTGAATGGATTTCTCATTGCTACATGTGCAAGTAAGTATGTATGTAAAACACAATACATGTGAGAGTTGAGATATATAAATAACTGAACATAAGAGCCAGTGAATGTGTGAGTGGCTGTATCGATCACTGTGAGCTTGTATCAGGGATTATATAAGAGAGTAAATATGTGTTATTATATGTTTGAATAAGTAAGATGTGTATAACTGTATAGTTGAGGAAATGGAGGTGTGATTGATTCTTTGCACGACTGACTAGGTGTGTGAGTAACTCCATGGATGAGTGACAGTCTGTGAGTGTCTGTTTATACTGAGTGTATGTAAGGTTATATTAGAGTCTGAAGAGGTTCATTGTATTATCACATGAGTGATGTGATCAGTGATGACAAATGAGATGTCATCAGTGATGTCATTTGAGTTGTCATCAGTGATGTCATCAGTGATGTCATTTGAGATGTCATCAGTGATGTCATTTGAGTTGTCATCAGTGATGTCATCAGTGATGTCATTTGAGATGTCATCAGTGATGTCATCAGTGATGTCACTGACCATGTCATGAATGATGTAATATGTGACATCATCAGCAGTGGATTGCGGGTGCGCGATATATAGTTAGCGCTTCTAACTATATATGGAATTTCAATGGTTTTATGCGAGTAAAATAAGGTTTTGTAAATGCTAATTCCTAACTATATATGGCCTAAAACCAATGGTTTTTTCATTGAATTTTCAAGGTTTTGTAAATGCAAATTCCTAACTATATATCCACTATAACCTATGGTTTTTTCTGTGAATTTCATTGGTTTTTTAATAGCAAATATGAAAAGCTTTAAAATGTCAAGTACGTGATAGATAAAAACATTTTCGTATTTATGCACGCTGATGTGCTTTGAACGCTGCACCCCCCCCCCCTCCCCTCTTTTGTCTTAGTAGTACTCTCTCTTTGCAGATACTGAAGGGTAGTTAACGCAGGCCTTTACCCCCGTTGTAATCCGTCGTGCCTCCTTGTCTCTCCATTTGATTGATTGTTGTCCAAGCATTTACTGTTTTAGAATTGGTTCTCTTTGGATCATTCTCTATTTACAAACAAGCACAAAGTCGCAATACTCTGTTTAGTCTTTGCAGATAGTGAAAAATCGTGTAAAAAAATAAAAGTAATCGAGCAAAATCAGTAGGCCACTAATTGGATCTCTTTTTGACCTCGCTAAAATAGAAATATTAGGAACAACCCTTCATGAGAAATACGAAAATAGTGAGATGAACTGAGCTCCACACCATGAGGGCTGCAAGACAGCTCGGCTCCATCACCCATCCCGCACAAAATAACGACAAACCCTATGCAAATATTAAAAATATAGACAACACACCAGCAAAGAAACAGGGTAAAACATTTTATTAAAAAACTATTTACATAACGTTGGTTTATAAGATGATGTCAGTAGTGGACCGATGTGTGAATAGATCGAAAACAGCACAAGGCTCCAAGATCCGGATGGCAAGCTCCTGGATGTTGGGTGCCATAGTTTAGAGTTCTGAATTTCAGCCTTTTTCAATGCCTGTGCTTTGTTGAATCAAAATGGCGGCTTGACACAAAGCTGACTCAAGCGTTGCTACTGATGCTATGCAGACCAAAACTGGTTTTCAGTTTGTACATTTTTCTAGATTTTTCAATCCAAGTTTGGTTGACTTTGTAGAACGATGGCTTCAGATTTTCAACATACGGTGTGGTGGCGCTGACTGGGAGGGGGCGCTTCGCTCCTGCCCCCTCCCCAAGTAAGATTTTCATACGTGAAAGTACGTTAATGGTTTTGGTCTTGAGATGCTTCGATGTCACTGCCATTCTCAAATAGCATAAGTTCTGGATGTTGGGTGCCATAGTTAAGAGTTCTGAGCAGTGCTTGTAACACTGTCTGAAGCTTATTTCCACCTACTGCAGCTTCACTATTCTCAAAGTAAGTGAGTGTCGTTTGTGGACCTGACTGCATTAAAAAACAATGTGATATGTTACCTTCTTAAACAGCTTGACGGAGGCCCCTGAGGGGCGGTGTGATGGCCATGGACTCGGAGAAGACGCTTGGCTCCGACACCCTCCCCAAGTCTTATAGCACTGGTGTAGCCTTAGATCGCCCCCGACATAGGCGGCCGGCTCCCGGGGTCCGGCGGAACTTTTTGCCTTTTGATGACTCTTCAATTCTGGACCTTGTCCCACAATCCGTTTGACCTGAAGACAAGCTGTAGTGGGGCGCCCCTTTATCGTTTTAATTGCCATTCCGCCCGCTTTTGCTACACTGTGCCTCTTCCGCCATTCAGCTGTTTACCGCCCGCTCTTGCGACTACAGCGTCTCGCTCACCATGTAGTTGAGATGCGCCCGCTCTTGCGGTGCAGCGATAGGCGGCTGCCACAGAACTCTCAAAATGGCGGCCGGCTCTTCGGTTTTGGGCCTGGTCCACTGAAATGGCCCTGGGACACCTTGGAACTCGGACGCTTGTCTGCTAGGGCTTGGGTCCCATTCTCGAAAAGCGTCCCCTCAGCCGTGAAGATTCTACAAAAGTCTTGGGGGCCTCCGACTCAAGCAGGCTTCTGGTGGGGAGCGGCTGCCATGATTGCTCGTGGAATGGCCACGACGGAGCTACGAGATGGTAGTGGTCTCATGCTGACGCCAGCTTTAGTCTGAAACATCCAGAAACACTATAGACTACCAATTTGATCAGTTCCGGTAGCGCCCCAACATGACCCGGAAGAGAAGAACTTGCCCTCCCCTCTTTGACTGATGGTTCTTGTTGCCTGTCCCCTCTGTTGTCATTTAACAGAACTTTTTGGACTGCTGAAAGGGGTTGTGTTCTGAACGCTGGTTGGTGGAGACATTTAGACTATATTCTTGACCTACGTTGTCGCGTAATGCGTTTTATGACACGCCGCGTTAGCGCACCCGGAAGTGATCCGAGGCGCGGCGCGCAGCGCGTAACGTAAGCATAACAGGTCATGTGACTTGTTAATAAAACTTTTCATTGGTTCATTTTACTTTTGTTAATTTAATGATGAAAAGCTTGGTCATATGACCTAAAAATTACGCTTTTTATTATTTTCGAACAATATTTTTTTTTCAAACATATGTTATAATATTCCAGGCTAATGTACTTTCCCGGAAAATTTACAACTGTCTTGCAAGTAAAATATATTCCTTTTTCGAGAAAAAGGGCGTTTCTTCCTTCCATGACGGAGCCGTTGAGTAAAAGAGATTCGGCCTGCTGTCTTAGTCGCCGATACGCCTGATTATCAGATTCTTATCGATCACTTTATGTTGCAGACATGAAAAACACAACTGCCCTTGACCATTTATCTTTACTGCGTTCCTACATATTATACCTTTTATCCGTCATGTAATTGGACTGCTTTATTTCACTTGCCTTTTACTGATTCGAAAACAGTCACTAAAAGTAAAAACTTTACCAATGTAAATACTACTACCGTGTTTTGTTTTAAAAACCTTTATTGTGAAAATGTCAGTATACAAATACGGGCCTATAACCACGTGGGCCGGCCACGGAGCAAACTGAAATCGTATATGATGAGGAGACATTTACACTGTAGAGGAACGTAACGAGCGGGCCATTAGGTTGCAAGAACTAAGGTGTCTAACAGTTGCGGAATCGGTGGACATACATTTTGTAATTAAAATAGAACAGGGCCACTTACAATAACATTTTCTAGATATACATTTGCGGGCAAGGAGTTACGAGTCCCATTTATACCGGCGCCATTTTGGGCGAGGCCCGGCAGGTCCAAGATATAGTCAAAATGTCTCCACCAACCATCGGCCAGACCAGAACCCCTTTCGGCCCTTTATGCTACAAGATGGTGTCTTCCATTCAGAAAATATTGTTGGCAGCATTTTGAAAGGAAACAGAAACAGCCGTTCTCCTAGTGAGTTTCACATTGTTACATTTAGGAAGAATGTTGAAGAGTAGTATGTGGAAAATCTGAAGCCATTTTTCTACAAACTCTCAATCAGACTTGGATGGAAAAAAAAAACCTGAAGAATGTACAAACTGAAAACCAATTTTTGTCTGTATAGCACCAACAGTAACGCTTGAGTCAGCTTTGTGTCAAGCCGCCATTTTCATTCAATCAATAGCGTCCCCCTGCACACATTCAGGGACCTGGTCGTGTCTTCAGATGAAACGCATTGTAGGAAAAGAAGCAGAAAGGAAAAGGAAAAAAGTTCCGCCGGACCTAGTGAAGCTGCAGCAGGTGCAAATAAGCTTCAGACAGTCTTACAAGCACTGCTCAGAACTCTCAACTGAGGCACTCAACATCCAGGACTTGCCATTCGAATCTTGGTGCCTTGTGCTGGTTCCGACCTATTCACACATCGGTCCACTACTGATATCACCTCATAAGCCAACGGGGCACCCCACGCCGACTTTCGGCGCAGCATTGTAGGATGGCCACACCAGTGCGGCAACTTGCTGGACACAACATCGGGGCCATCCAGATCTCGGCGCGTTCGACTCACTGTACCGCAACAGTGACCGCAACTCAGCTGGACACGCCGTCTTTCGGCACAGCATTGTAGGATGGCCACACCAGTGCGGCAATTTGCTGGACACCACCTCGGTGCCATCCGGATCTCGGCGCGTTCGAGTCACTGTACCGCAACAGTGACCGCAATTCAGCTGGACACGCCGTCTTTCGGCGCAGCATTGTAGGATGGCCACACCAGTGCGGCAATTTGCTGGACACCACCTCGGTGCCATCCGGATCTCGGCGCGTTCGAGTCACTGTACCGCAACAGTGACCGCAATTCAGCTGGACACGCCGTCTTTCGGCGCAGCATTGTAGGATGGCCACACCAGTGCGGCAATTTGCTGGACACCACCTCGGTGCCATCCGGATCTCGGCGCGTTCGAGTCACTGTACCGCAACAGTGACCGCAACTCAGCTGGACACGCCGTCTTTCGGCGCAGCATTGTAGGATGGCCACACCAGTGCGGCAATTTGCTGGACACCACCTCGGTACCATCCGGATCTCGGCCCGTTGTGCTGCCTTCGGCCTATTCGCACATCGGTCCGCTACTGACGCCGCCTCACGTGCCAACGGATTTTCTACGCTTTTTGTAGCCCTATGCCGCATAACAGGTCATGTGACTTGTTTATAAAACTTTTCATTGGTTCATTTTACTTTTGGTTTCCTAAAGATGGAAGGCTTGGTCATATGACCTAAAAATAACACTTTTCATTGGTTTAGAACATTTTTTTTTCCCAAACGATGAAAGCCCCACCTTGTTTCTGGATCATTCAGACTGAAGCTGGCGTCAGCATGAGAGCACCACCATCTCGTGGCTCCGTCGTGGTCATTCCACGAGCAATCATGGCAGCCGCTCCCCACCGGAAGCCTGCGGGAGTTGGGGGCCCCCAAGACTTTTGTACAATCTTCACGGCTGAGGGGACGCTTTTCGAGAATGGAGCCCAAGCCCTAGCAGGCAAGCGTCCGAGTTCCAAAGTGTCCCAGGGCCATTTCAGTGGACCAGGCCTAAAACCGAGGAGCCGTCCGCCATTTTAAGAGCCATGTGGCAGCCGCCTATCGCTGCACTGCAAGAGTGGGAGCAACTCAACAACATGGTGAGCGAGACGCTGTAGCCGCAAGAGCGGGCGCAACTCAGCTAGATGGCCGCCACCTGGGGAGGCCCGTTCACGCCGCCTCCCCCACGCCCCCCCCCCGGGCCGCCGCACGCCAATTTTCGGAGCAGCATTGTAGGATACCAAAACCAGTGCGGCAGTTTACTGGACATCACCTGGGTGCCATCAACATCTCAGCGCGTTCTGCTGCCTTGGGACTATTCGCACAACAGACCGCTACTGACGAGGCCTCCCCCCGCACCACCCGGGACGCCCCACGCTGTTTTTCTGTGCTGCATTGTAGGATCCCTAAACCAGTGCGGCACCCAGGCGACATCACCTGGGTGCCGTCCAGAACTCTGCACGTTGTGCTGCCTTGGGACTATTCGCACAAAAGACAGCTTCTAACCATTGTTGCTTTTTGTGTTGAGAAATGTTTAAATGTTTTTAGTTTTTGTTCCGTTCGTTAAAGTTAGTAGTTAATAAAGTTTTATAACCTTACTTTGTTGGAGTGTTATCTATTTTTTTTAAAACGGGTGAATGGGGCCTTGAATCGGGTTATTGTCATGTGTGGGCTTTGGAAGTGTGCTGCTGCAGGATCGGACATTTCAAACTCAAATGCACGTTCTTTTTCTTACCTTTTCCGAAGCATGGAGCGCAATAGCAAGCAGAGAAAGGGTGATGCACGTGTTGAACACTACCTGACCTGGCAAGTTGCTGGCAGTGCCCCCCCGCCCGCTCCTGAAAGAGGGCACACACACACACCGCCGCTCCGAGTACTTCACAAATCTTTAAAAGACCATGCGCTTGTTCATGAGGCTTAAATGGTTTATCACCTCTTCTAGAACCCCTGCATCGACCCTCTGACGTTTCCTGGAAAAATTACCATGTAACACAATACCAAGCCCTGTCAGCTGAAACCCCCAAGGAATCGTGGGGCATATTATCAAGGGGGTTTATCTCCGCTTTTTTGGCTTTAAAAGCCTTGAAAGCGGAGATAAAATTATCTCCCTATTACCAAGCTGTCGCTAACACCAGTTAGTGACAGCTAAAAGGAGATAGCGACCATCTTGGGCCCCGCTTTGCATGTCAGTGATACTTATCACTAATGACATGCAAAGTGGCGTGCCAAGATGTTAGCGACTAGAAACAGTCCCTAACATCGCTACCTTCTATTACCAACTTTTGGAGATATTCGCGCTAAGCGCGAATATCTCCAAAATCTAACACCTGCCCTGAGCAGTTCTTAGTCATGTTATCCAATGGGAGGTGGATAACATGGCTAAGAGCATTAGGTCGATAATACATGAATATCGCTGACTTTTCTGCGATAATAGCAAGGTTTATCTGCGATAAAAATCGCCGATGTACGGCGATAATTTTTGTCTCTAAACAAGTTAGAGACAAAAATTATCGCTTGTTGTTCGTAATATGCCCCCGGGTTTTTGCTTGCAGAAATCGGGAGGCGGGAGACTAGCACTGAAATCAGTAGTCACACGCCTGAATCGGGAGGGTTGGCATGTCTGAATTCTCTACAGCTGGGGCCATAAACTACATCCGCAGGGTTAGGTGATAGCCTGGGACCAGCCTGGCATCTAAAATGGCTGCCGTGCACGACAAAATTGTGGCATTCGAAAAAAGGCAAGATGGCGCAACCGCTGGAAGAGATGTATCAACATATATCAGCCTCCTCAGCCACCCTCAGGAAACATAGGGGATTAGGATACGTCTCCCGCACCCCCTTATACCTAGTACTTTAATTAACGAAGCACAAAATGGCGAATTCCCGTTTCGCTACCAGTTTGCGGCCCAGTTCGCGGCCCGTGAAGCGCTTCTACCGTGAAAAATCATTTTTTTTTTATTTTCCCCACGGGACCCTTTAATAACCCCTACAACATTCCTAGGGGGTCAAGAGGGGGATACCTTGCCCCCTTTCATTAAATTCCCCCTTAGTTTTTCACCTTTTCTTCTCTCTCGATCCTACCGAGAGACAAGATGGCGGCCGCTCCGGACTGTCACGCAGCAAAAAAAAAAAAAAGCTCACGCACAGCCGCTGGAAGAGATGTATCAACATATATCAGCCTCCTCAGCCACCCTCAGGAAACATAGGGGATTAGGATACGTCTCCCGCACCCACTTATACCTAGTAATTTAATTAACGAAGCACAAAATGGCGAATTCCCGTTTCGCTACCAGTTTGCGGCCCAGTTCGCGGCCCGTGAAGCGCTTCTACCGTGAAAAATCATTTTTTTTTTTATTTTCCCCACGGGACCCTTTAATAACCCCAACAACATTCCTAGGGGGTCAAGAGGGGGATACCTTGCCCCCTTTCGTTTTTCACCTCTTCTTCTCTCTCGATCCTACCGAGAGACAAGATGGCGGCCGCTCCGGACTGTTTAGAATGTTGACAGACACCGGAGAGCCAATCAGCTTTCTGCGCGCAAAGTTCCGATAAGCGAAAAGTAAGCGGACCGGATCGCTGCCCGGAGCGCTGTTACAGATATATATCTTGATTTAAACGTTAATTTCTCAAAATCCACTGAAGCACATATATTGAGACCTAGCAAAGGCACATAGGGCTAACAGTCCCTACAATTTTGCCAAGTTTCGTGCAAATCCATTCAGCCGTTCGAGCTAAAAGTGAGTCCAACCGCCCTATGGACAACTCAATGCAAAAAACGCGTTTTGGGACCCCCCTTTTTTCTCAGCCCCCCCTTGACGAAATTTTCAGGGGCTGCTCAGAAACAAAATGTGCCATTTTCCTGAAAATTTCAGCCGATTCCGTCCACAAACGCAAAAGTTATTAGACATAGAATTTTCAGAAATCCCATAGGGAATTAATCCTAACTATATATACCTACTGGCTATTGCCAGTAGGTTCTATATATATATATATATATATATATATATATATATATATATATATATATATATATATATATATATATATATATATATATATATATATATATATATAACCTACTGGCGGTCGCCAGTAGGTAGTTATAGTTAGGATTGTTTTCCATAGGAAATCCTCAACATTCTATTTGGAATAACTTTGGCCCTGGTGGATGAGTCTTTGCGAATTTCTCAAAGAAGATGGCTAGGTTCGCTGCACTCCTTCCCTGAAAGTTTGGGGGGGGATTGGTCAAGTGGGGGCTGAGATATAAGGGGGGTCCCAAAACGTGTTTTCTCAATGTTATTTTCCATAGGACCTTTAGACTCGGCTACAGTTCGAACGGGTGAATGAATTTATAAGAAATTTGCCAAAACTGTAGAGTCTTGTTCGCAGATTACGCTTTTTTTGGAATGGTGTAAATCCGTTCAGTAGTTGTTGAGAAAATTAAAGTTAAAGTCAATTATATATCTATAGGCGCGCACACGTGCGCGCACCCAAGCGGCTGCGCGCGAGCGGAATTTTGCTGCGTGACGTCTGTTAACGTTCGATTCGAAAGAAATCAGGAAGTTTTGTCCGCCATTTTGTCACTGCGAGTAAATATATTGTTCATTTCAAAGCGTTGAAACATGGAAAGGGGAGAAGGTAGAGATTGTCTTCCTGCGTAGGTTTTCTCGGGGTGTGCAGTAAGGCCCTTAAACACAAAAAGATATAATTTTTCCCCGAAATAAAATACAGGGTGCGCGCACCCGGTCGCGCACACCTATTTACAAGAGTGTGAAAATGGAGGTAAATCAGAAGTTTGAGTGCTTAGATATAAGGTGGCTCTGAAAAGAGCCCTTGTGTTAATTGAGTGTTTTCTGCATTTATAAGTAAGTACCGATGCAGAGCCTGATGTTGCAGAGGAAGATTCTGTTTCCCTCATTCGTGAAATGAACACCGTCTCTCCTATAGACGTCTTGCATGTGGTAGCGCAAGTTGTTGTGGTAAATAGAACCCATGCTATAATCTCTGAGGAAAGCAGAAACAGATTTATTTACATGTCTCCTTGCTTTCTCAAATTGTGCACAATGGTGATTGGACCAATTCCATTTCTGTCTTTGGCATATATTGGAATATACCAAGGCAGATCGAGGAAAAAGTGTCATCAATTGTCGAAACGTGTCTTTTAGAAGCATTTCCAGACCTACCCCAGTGATTGTGCCTAGATCGTTCCCACCACAGTGCACAATTATAAGGTCTGGTTCTGGGAGATGCATAAAAGTTTTCACCAATGGAATCAATTGGTGACATTTCAATCCTCTTTTGGAAATCCATGTTATGTGTACATTTGGTAAGCTGAGGTTGGAAATTCGTCTGCTTACTGCATATTTTTCACTCCAGTGAATATAACTGTGTCCTATTAGCCAGACCTTCATTTTCAAGGGATTTGTAGTCGTCCTCCAATCGGTTCTGGAAGTGGAATGGTAGTTAGAAGTTGAAATTTTAAATAAAGAAAAAGGAAGAGGCTGGGTGTGGTTAAAAAAATAAAAATGATTGGTTGATTGTAACAAGTGGAGAGTGAACAGGTCAATGTTTATGTTAAACGAAAAGTACTATTGGGTGTGAAAAAACAAGGCATGTAACAGAGTTGTGGATTGGCAGGTGTTTCTGGAGGGAAAATAGTGTTCTTAGTTTGTTGTAGAACGTTGAGACATGAACTTTTGACCTGTGCCTTCAGGAAGGTGCAGAATGAGGTGTAACCATGGAAACAGCCGGAGATGGCAGTTGGTGATGGGTTCACTCTTTGGTGCCTCTGCATCTGAGTCTGTTCTCTGGTGGCTGGCGGACAACTGTTTGTTATTGTGGAGATGAAAGGGTGATAAGGAGAGAAATACGACATAGCGTCTGGCCTGTAGAAGCGTGGGAGCAGTGATTAACTCTGAGTGAAGCGGAACTGTGTCGGTGCTTAGTAACAGTAAAAAAAAAATGTTAACAGTGGTATAACTGTCTTTACGGTGCGCGACCTACTAAGAAAGAGTTCACGGGCCGTAATTGGTTTGCAGGTTCTAGTATCAGTAAGTGAGGTCGAGAAAAGAAAACATTCAGGACTTTATTTATGAAGGCCTTGCGCCACCGGTGCGTTACTTTTTCCCATTTTAAGAAATGAGGCACCGGCGGCGGAAGGTCTTCATAAATAAGATCCTCAGTGACTACAGTTAAGGTTATGTGGAACCCATGAATAGTTTTTCAATATGAAATCATTTCAGTTGAGATTATGGATTAAAAGAGAAACCGTGAATATTTGAAATGTTTATTTAGAAATGTACTGTTTTAAAGGCAAATCATTATGTAATATGAGTACAGAAATTGCAAAAAACACAGTAATTGGTATTGTCAGTAGTACATGGAATACAAACGCTATAGTTGAAGAAAAATGAATATAGTTGGAAAAAAACATTGTACACTCTTATAAGGAAGTATATTATATTTTAATAAATGGAAGAAGGTCCCTGGCCTTTCAGTTTGGGAACGATATATGAAAATGCAAGTGGTTATACATCATTACTTTATGAATCAGCTGTCAAACAACACGAAATTATAATGTCCACTGTTAGTAAAGCAAATAGGTCTGTTCTTCAAAAGAAAATATGGAAAAGAACGTGAAGAATATAGAAAACCAAAAGGAAATGAGGACGTCAATGGCTTGTTTGAGAGTTATTGAAGCATTGTTTAGGGAAAATAGGTAGCTTCTGCTTGTAACAGGAAATCAGTTTTATTATTTGAAAACATGTCAGCCATCCAATTGAGAAGATGAAAGGAGCATTCATGATCTGTCATTATTGGAGCGTCTTTTACCATGATAGGGCAGCTCAGTGGGTTTTCGATGTAGCTCTCTGTTAGGAAATCTTGCGCCGCTGCGAATATATTCCAATGACCCAGAACTCCTTGTATCGCTGCAAAGGCCATAAACCCTCCGGAAAGTATGTCAGCTATCCAATGGAAAAGAGTAAAGCAGTACTGATGATCTGTTATAATCGGAGCGTCTTTTACCATCAGAGGGAGCTCAGTGGGTTTTCGATGTAGCTCGCTGTTAGGAAAGAGTTAAGTGTCCATTGTGTAGGCAAAGTATGCAGCAAGTGCCTCTAACATGAAATCATTGTTATCATCTGAAAACATGTCAGCCATCCAATTGAGAAGATGAAAGGAGCATTCATGATCTGTCATTATTGGAGTGTCTTTTACCATCATTGGGCAGCTCGGTGGGTTTTCGATGTAGCTCTCTGTTAGGAAATCTTGCGCCGCTGCGAATATATTCCAATGACCCAGAACTCCTTGTATCGCTGCAAAGGCCATAAACCCTCCGTTGTAACAAAGCTGTTCATGATCAAGTAACGGATTCATGAGGTGATTGTAATTCGGTTCAGGAGGTACCAAATTGCAGAGACATAAATCCAGGGCCCACGTGAAATCACAGCTCAGGCAATGAAATACAGGCTGCACACAGGTGAAATGTGAATATCGAAATGATAATCGATATGAAGTATTCAAAGTCGAGAGTGGTAAGATGCCGTAGTAGTCAAGCATCCTCTGGCGAAATAGTTCTAAGTGGCCCGGCTCGTTTGCGAAGGCAGGAGGGACATCCATTTTGAATTTCCCAAGATGGTACAGGAAACGGCGCAGCACCGCTGGTTGTATAGCAACTCCACAGAATTAGGTCGCCGGCTATGCAGTGGAGAGGAGCAGAATGTCTTGATACATTTTCTAGGAGTCTAGTCACTTATATATTGCTTAGTGGTTATTAAAAAAGTAGCTTTTTTTGAACTGGAGGATGCATTAAAAAATAAGGGAGTGATTTGAGGGAGTTGTAAAGCAAGGTCAATTTTTTTTTACATCAATGCTGTTTTCTGTGAATGTTAGCTTAGTGAAAGATATGTGTGTGAGCAGATGCAACGTTCAGTTTTAAATGTGACAATGGCGCTCTTGTTCATGTCTTCCGATTCAAGGTCGGTATTCGCTGCCAAATACAAAGATTAAGAAACGCATGCGTGGGGTACATAGTGTGCTTTCTTAAAGGAAAGTAAATGAAGGGTTATTTTTACCGCGTTAGCATTGTCGTTTAAAAAGTTATAGTGATTTCTATTGTATGTGAAGAAAGTGTCACTGATGAAGACTGAAAATAAATCCTTATAAATGATACGGACTGGTGTATTTTAGAAAAGGTTTGTAACATTACATGAATTGTGGAAAAAAAATAATGTAATTGAAAGTGTATGGTTTGAAAATGAAAAGTAGAGGTTTATAGTTCATGTTTTGAAGCAGTTCTAGAGGGTCAGAAGAAAGTGTATGGTTTGAAAATGAAAAGTAGAGGTTTATAGTTCACGTTTTGAAAGCAGTTCTAGAGGGTCAGATGCATGATAGATTTATTAAAAATAGAACATGTTTTTAAATAGTATTTTGGAAAAAATATGTGTCTTTATGTACTATTTACATTATGTGCCTGTTGCGTATTCTTTGAGTTTTAGTAATCCTGTGTCTTATAAGTTTTCTAGGGGCGGTTTGAGGTTCATGGTGGGTTTGGGCAGGGAGGGTAGGTTGGGGGTTTGTAATAGGGGGTTTGGCTGGGGTGGAGTGCGGAGTTTAGTGAAAAGTGAGGGGGGCGGGGAGTTACGGTGTTTGGTAATGGAGCAGAGTCAGAGGACGCCACATTTGTGTTATGGGCTGCCACGGAAATATGTATTTATTCTCAGAGGTTTATTATATTAAGGATATATATTAGCATGATGGCTCTTGTCGTTTTGTTGTTTTGTGTATGTATATAATGCTGGTTCTGTAGTTTTTGTTTATGGACCTTATTGCCACACACAGGGGATTTACGTTGCACAGTTGGCGATCAGAGACTTAGGAAATAAAACTTTTTAATTGTAAGGGCTGTAAGCGATAGAAATCGCCCGTTCTCGGTGTAAAAAATATCACCGCTATTGGTGGTATTTTCTACGGTGTTAGTACTCGAAGGAGACTAGTAACATATATGTGTAATAAAATTATGTAATAGGCTCAGCATTTTACATTATCTTGGAGAGCAAAAGTTGATTTTACATAGCAATAAGTCTCTTATAATTAAGGGACGGAGTGTATATAGTGCTATTTAGTACTCTGCTATGTGATTGATGTCGAATATTTCATAAGAGGAGGCTTTAAAAGATTTACGATAAACTGGTTATCTAGGGAAGTGGGTGGGGTGTTCCGTGTAAATTGCAGAATAGAAACTAGTAAGAACCAATTGGAAGTGTTGTTTTAAAGTCACATGACTGCACATGCGTGTCTCGACGCCTGTAAGCGATAGGTGGGTGCGCGCACCCGGTCGCGCACTATAAGAAAGCGGCGAGAAAATATCAGCTAATATGCTCTTCAAGCTTGTTTTGGTACAAAGAGTTAGTTCTGAAAAGAACTTTTTTTTTTTTTTTTTTTTTTGGAAACAATGCTTTTTATTTCTTAAAGTTGCGACAACATTTTTCAGTATGTCATACTATCCAAATAAAGTGAAGAAATTTAACTTTTCTTGGAGCATTTATGACTCTCAATTATTTGTTTAATTAGAGTAAAGCTTTGCTCTCTGTATACAAGAAGTTCTCCACAGTTCGTGCATTTCATGTGCACGTTCGCCAGAAGATATGGTCTCAAGTCCATCTCAGCACTCGATGGAGATACAGGTCGTCCACCGGAAGATGTGTTGATTACTTCTGATGGTAATAGCGTGGCCTCCGTTTTTCTTGTGAAAAGTGGTCGCTCATTTTCATCAGATTCGGAAGATGAATGCGGAACGGTAGCCATTGTATCGAAGTCTTCGGGAAGATGTTCGACGTTGTTGTCTCTTGAGAGTAGAAAAGAAAGTGATGGTAGTGGGTGGAGTGCTGCGTGTAAATTGCAGAATAGAAACTACCAAGAACCAATTAGAAGTGTTGTTTAGAAGTCACATGACTTCACATGGGAGTGTCAGGTCCTGTACGCGATAGAAGGGTGCGCGCACCCGGTCTCACACTAAAATAAAGCGGCGAAAAAACATCTTATAATATGCTCTTCGAGCATGTTTTGGTGGAAAGAGTTAGTTCTGAAAATAACTTTTTTTTTTTTTTTTTTGGGGGGGGAAAGAAGTGTTATAATGCTTTCGATTTCTTAAAGTTGCTACTACATTTTTCAGTATGTAATAGTTTGAAAATGAAGTGAAGAAATGTATCTTTTCTTGGGGCATTTGTGACTTTCAATTTTCAGTTTAATAAGAACGAGGCTCTGCTCTCCATACAAAAGAATTTCTCCACACTCGTTGCATTTCATATGCACCTTCGCAAGATATGGTCTCAAGTCCATCTCAGCACTCGATGGAGATACAGGTCGTCCACCAGAAGATGTGCTGGCCACCTCTGATGGTAATAGCGTGGCCAGGGCTCTTGTTGATGCTTTTGCATAATGCTCAGGATGCCTTTGTTTAACATGCCGCTGCATGGTGTGTGCAGAAAAGGAATATTTTTTATTTGGATTTCCCCTTGAGAGCTCCGAATTGCATATCGTGCAGGTTACTTTTGGCGCATTCACTTTCTTTTGATCTTCAGGATAAGTGAAAAATTGCCAAATGAAAGATTCCTTTTTTCTTCTTAACGGTGGTCGCTCATTTCCTTCAGATTCGGAAGATGAATCTGGTAGGGAAGCCATTTCAGCAAAGACTTCCGGAAGATGCTCGATGTTGTTGTCTCTTGAGAGTAGAAAAGATTGTGAGGAAAGTGGGTGGAGTGCTTCGTGTATATTCCAGAACAGAAACTACTAATAACCAATTGGAAGTTTTGTTTTCAAGTCACGTGACTTTACATGCGCTTCTCAGGACGTGTAGGCGGTGACACTATGTAGTTACGAACGTGATTACATACTTAGGAACTAGCATTCAAAAAAACTATGAAATTCACTGAAAAAACCATTGGTTTTACACACGTTATAGTTAGGAAGTAGCATTTGAAAAACCTATGAAATTCACTGAAAAAACCATAGGTTTGACACCAGTTATAGTTAGCTGGAAATGTTACTGACATAAAACCAATGAAATTCCACGTTATAGTTAGTTGGACTCACTATAACTTGCGCGTGTAATGCACTGCTGATGACATTACATATTACATCACTCATGACATGGTCAGTGACATCACTTATGACATCACTGATACAGACCTCCTTTAAGTGTAATGTAACCCTTAAAACACATATTGGAAAATAGAAATTAACATTTTCAAAAAAATGGACATACCCATACCAGTTACAACAACCAATTCAGTAATTCCACCATCTATATACACATTCTCTCATTCACCAACAGTTCTATATAGTCACTCATACATATACTCACTCATCATATGTAGTGATACACCTATACATCCTGTTACACACCGACAATCATCCAAAAGTTACTCACACACATACTCACACATGCAAATAAACTATTGAACATCCATTTATTTGCATATAAAACTATACACACTCAACCACCCATACAGTCCTGCACATATGGTGTCTTCTAAACACATACAAAGAGAGAGTTAGTCATTCATGCATCTATGTGATTAGTAATACCCCCATGAAACCATAGAAACACTCATACTGATACTAAAAAAACATCTAAGAACCCAAATACCTACACATGTAGGTACTCATCAACCCATGCAGCCAGTTATTCACAAAGTGAAACACTGATACATATATTTAAATATTTAAACATTACTCGCTAATATATGTATTCACTAAGGTACACTTAATAAGCCAGTTATCCAATCATTTCTTTTTGAAAAAAACATTCATTAAGACAATAATTTAAACATTTATTCTTTCCTCGACCTTTACATATACATATATAAAACATATTTATTTTTTAGAAAGACACACATTCACTGGATGGTGTCATAAGTGATGTCACTGACCATGTCATGAGTGATGTAATATGTAATGTCATCAGCAGTGCATTACACGCGCAAGTTATAGTGAGTCCAACTAACTATAACGTGGAATTTCATTGGTTTTATGTCAGTAAAATTTCCAGCTAACTATAACTGGTGTAAAACCTATGGTTTTTTCAGTGAATATATATATATATATATATATATATTCAATGAAAAAACCATAGGTTATAGACTATATATAGTTAGGAATTAGCATTTACAAAACCTTGAAAATTCAATGAAAAAACCATAGGTTGTAGACCATATATAGTTAGGGATTAGCATTTACAAAACCTTATTTTACTCACACAAAACCATTGCAATTCGCATATATAGTTAGTTGCACTAACTATATATCGCGCACCCGCAATCCACTGCTGAAGATGTAACATATTACATCATTCATGACATGGTCAGTGACATCACTGATGACATCACAGATGACAACTCAAATGACATCACTGATGACAACATCCAGTGACTGTATGTTTCTGTAAAGTTAAAATATGTCTTACATATTGAAGAATGAGTGGATGTATAAATGTCTGGATGAAGGATTTAGTAGGTGCATGACTGATTTTATGAGAGAGTGATTAAATGTGTCTCACTGAGTGCATGGGTTAGTGATTAAACTGTCTTAATTTATGCATCATTATGTCTGTTGTTCTGTAAACTGCTGCATGTGTTGATCAGTAGCTATATGAGTAACTATATGGGTAATTGATTGGTTCCCCAAGTATTTGTATGGGAGACTGAGTGTGTGTGTGGGGGGGGCTGGGAGGTGTGTGACTATTTGCATAGATGTGTGAACAGTTGATTCACTAGATGTATGGGTTCAAAACTGCATGTGGAAACAGCTGTATGGGTGGTTGACTGTGTGCATGAGTGTATTGGTGAGTGAATGGATATCTCAGTGCTACATGTCAACGTAAGTACATATGTAAAACACAGTACATGTGAGAGTTGACATATATAAATTACTGTGTTTAAGAGCAAGTGAATTTGTGAGTGGCTGCATGGATCATTGAAAACTTGTATCAGTGATTGTATAAGAGAGTAAATATGTGTTAGAATATGTTTCAATAAGTAAGGTGTGTATAACAGTATAGTTGAGGAAATGGAGGTGTGATTGATTCTTTGCATGACTGACTAGGTGTATGAGTAACTCCATGGATGAATGACAATCTGTGAGTGTCTGTTTACACTGAGTGTATCTAAGGTTATATCAGAGTCTGTAGAGGTTCATCGTATTAACACATGAATGATGTCATCAGTGATGTTGTCAGTGATGTCATTTGATTTGTCATCAGTGATGTCATCAGTGATATCACTGACCATGTCATGAATGATGTAATATGTGACATCATCAGCAGTGGATTGCGGGTGCGCGATATATAATTAGTGCAACTAACTATATATGCGAATTTCAATGGTTTTGTGTGAGTAAAATAAGGTTTTGTAAATGCTAATCCCTAACTATATATGGTCTATAACCTATGGTTTTTTCATTGAATTTTCAAGGTTTTGTAAATGCTAATCCCTAACTATATATGGTCTATAACCTATGTTTTTTTCATTGAATTTTCAAGGTTTTGTAAATGCTAATTCCTAACTATATATGGTCTATAACCTATGGTTTTTTCAGTGAATTTCAATGGTTTTTTAATAGTAAATATCAAAAGCTTCAAAATGTATTATTCTTTTAAATGAAAAATATTTTTCATATGTTTTCAATATAATTTTTTAATGCATCTGCCAAACCCTGACCTCTTAATAGTGCACTGTGGTGGAAATGATTTGGGCACTATGACTGGGGTTGGTCTGGAAATGCTTTTAAAGTACACCTTTCATCAATTGATGACACTTTTTCCCCAAACTTCCTCGGTATATTCCAATATATGCCAAAGACAGAAATGAAACTGGTCCAACCAATTTTGTCCACAATTTGAGAAATCACGGACACATGTGAATAATTTCTGTTTCTGCTTACATGAGAGACTATGGAATGGGTTCAATAATCAACAATAACTTGTGTTTCAACATGCAAGACATCTACAGACGAGATGGTATGCACTTGTCAGATGAGGGGAATAGAATATTCCTCCTGAATTTAAGACTGTGCATTGTAACCTACTTGAAGGTACCTAAATCAGCCACAGAACCCAATAGCTCTTTTCAGAGCTACCCTACCTCTGATCATTCTAAACATTTATCTTTTGCTAAGTTTTTTCACTATTTTTTACCAAAGTACGCTCCCCGGTACGCTTACCGGTGCGCGTACCGAGCGCTCCCCCGCAAAATTTTTCATTTTTTTTTAATTTTTTGCCTATATGAGCGTCCTAAGCCCCCCTCAGAAAACCTAGAGGGTCAGGAAGTGACTACCGTGCCCCCTTCTACCCATTCTGAACATTCTTTGCCCTCCATCTTGTGTCTCCATTCTACCAATACACAAAATGGAGGACTCCCGTAACGCTGACGGTACGCGTACCGGTGCGCGAACCGGTAAGCGCTCGATAAAAAAAGGTGGGAAAGTAATTTACAGAAAAAACACTTGAGACACTTTCATCAAATATAGAATAGGCCCTACTACATAGCAGTCCCTACCATTTACCCAAATTTGTTGGAATTCCATTGAGACATTTATGCTGTAGGCCTGACTAAATATTCTGAGGTAAATTACATGACAAAAACACATATGAAGTGTTAGAATTGACAACCAATTAAAATGTTACTTTCATTTTCTACTATTATATCATGACATTTTGATTGGTTATGTACCTGAATATATATAAAGAAAGAGAGAGAAACACAGTCATTTTGACTACTACTTCCTGAAGTACCTTTGAAGAGCATTTTCACTGACAAATTAAACTTCTTTTTGAAATTTAAGAAGTTATTTTAAAAATTGCTCATAGTTACTTCCTTTCTCCAACTATATTATCTCCAATGTGTGTTTAACATCTCTTTATCATCTCCTGCCTCAATATTGTTTCTGCTTTCCAGACAGACTATGGTATGAATTCCATATAACACAATACGTTCTGAAACAAAGGAGACGGTGTTTATTTATTTTTAGACTCTGCATTGGTACCTACATGTTGCTATGTAATTAAAAATAAACAAAAAAAACCAACAAAAAAAACAATCATTAAACATACAATATTTGAAAATGCTATCATTCTTTTTTCCCCATATTACGCTCCCCGGACCGCTTCCCGGTTCGCGTACCGGGCGCTCCACCCGCAAAAAAAAAAAAAATAATAATTTGTTTGCCCCGCGAGGCCCTTTTAAAGCCCCCACATCAAACCTAGGGGGTCAGGGAGGATCTACTCTGCCTCCTTATGGTCATTTCCCCCTTTGTTTTGGCCACCTCTTGTGTCTCGATCCTACCGGGACACAAGATGGCGGCCGCTCCGGACTGTTTAGAATGTTTACAGACACCGGGGAGCCAATCAGCTTTCCTCGCGCAAGTCGCGTACCGCGCCCAGGCGCTCCCCGGTGCGCGTACCGGGGCGCGCTTACAGATATATATATTTTTTTGAACCTAAATTACTAAAAATCCACTATTGCACATATCTTGAGACCTAGCAAAGGCACATCCGGCTACCAGTCCCAACAATTTTGCCAAGTTTTGTGGAAATCCATTCAGCCGTTCGAGCTAAAAGTGAGTCCAACCGCCCTATGGAAAACTCAATGTTAAAAACACGTTTTGGGACCCCCCTTTTTTCTCGGCCCCCCACTTCACGAAACACCCCCAAACTTTCAGGGGATGCTCAGAAACAAAATGTGCCACTTTCCTGAAAAAAGTAGGCCTTTTTGTTTCCATGTATCGAGTTTCTTTTCCAATTCTAATGTGAATTCGGGAATTGGATTTTTCTTTAACAACTCATAGTATTTTGCATAGTTTTTTTGTTTGTTTTTTGCAACTGAATGATGCAAAAAACTATGAGTTGTTAAAGAAAAATCCAATTTCCGAATTCACATTAGAATTGGAAAAGAAACTCGATACATGGAAACAAAAAGGCCTACTTACTGAAGATGAAAAGAAATATCTAATGGTAGAGAACCCAATTACACCTACCATGTACTTTTTACCCAAAGTGCACAAGACACTAAATAGACCACCGGGTAGGCCCATAATATCCAGTTGTGGGAGCTTGTAGGAAAACATTGCAAACTACGTGGATTATTTTATTGCTCCCATAGTTCCTACACTAACATCCTATATAAAAGATAATGGGGATTTCCTAAAAATTCTTATGAACACAGACTGGCATCCATCTTACTCTCTGGTAACTATAGATGTGGTGTCGCTTTACACCTCCATAAGCCATGACATTGGAATCAGAGCCATTGAATTTTTCCTGAAACAGAGATCCATTGCAGAACGTGAACACTCAAAAATGTTAATAGACATGATCAGGATATGTTTATATACCAATATTTTTCTATTCAATCAAAAGATGTATCAACAAAAGTGTGGAACGGTCATGGGAGTTTCCTTCTCTCCAAGCTATGCGAATCTCATGATGGGGTGGTGGGAGAGGAGCATAGCTTGAAGAGAAGAAAACGACCTATATATGGCAAAAGTAGCACTATGGGTGCGTTTCATAGACAATTTGTTTCTTCTGTGGAAAGGCAGCACAACAGAATTTGAAGCCTTCTTCAATATCCTTAATACGAATGATGTAGGGCTCAAGTTCACATATAACATGAGTCCGAAGGAAATAGAATTTTTGGATATCAAAGTTTTTGTACAGAATGACAAGATAGAAACAACCACCCATAGAAAAAAGACTGCAACAAACAGTATCCTTCACGGACTGAGCTTTCACCCCCAAAAATTGGTAAAAAGCATACCATACGGTGAATTTCTCCGTGTGAAGAGAAATTGTTCAACGGAACAGGAAATGAAAAAGAAATTCAAAGACACAAGAGATCGTTTCCTTGAAAGAGGTTACAAACATATGGATATAACCAAAGGGGAAGATAAGGCAAAACCGAAAACAAGATTGGAAACTCTGAATAAGAAAGACAAAACATCTACTGGTTGAGAAAATATTGAACAGCCTAATACAAGCAATCGAACAAAAGGCAATGAAGAACGACCAAGGATGATTGCTACTTATAACAAAGAAAGCTATAAGATCCAGAAAATTCACTCAAAATACTGGCATGTATTAATGAAGGAACCAGATATAGGCACTGACATTGGAACTGGCCCATTAATTTCGTATCGGAGAGCGCCAAATCTCTCGGACCATTTGGCACAAAGTCATTTTTCACAGAAAAAACCAGCAGACTGGCTCCAGAAAAGGAGCAACGGCTTTACAAAATGATTGACCTGTAAAGCATGCAAAATAGGACCAAATACAACGGTCCTTAGACCCATCTGGAAAAGAGTTCATGATAAAATCCAAAATAACTTGTGAATCCTCGTTTGTAATATACATGCTAAGATGTCATTGTGGAAAAGAGTACATAGGAAGTACAAAATGCCCTTAAAAGAAAAGGATTTTAGAACACATCCGGGCAATACAGAATAATGACAATACATATGCCATGGCGAAACATATGAATACACACACAGGGAAAACATGGCAGGACATCAAGTATTTGGGACTAGCATCCATCCCCACACAAGAACGGGGGGTGATAGACTGCAAAACATGAGAAGATTGGAGTCGAAACTTATAATTAAGTTAAAAAAAAAACAGCCGAGGGGTTTGAACGCAGATGAGGAAATGCATGTGCACTTATAGAAACAGAAAAAATGACTAAAAGAGGACTATATTTTACATGTATTGACTTTGGTATGAATTTTGTGTGAAAGAGTAACTGATAATATGGCCTATGTGATAACATATTGGGTAAAAGTGTGGGACATAGGGCACTCAGCCCGATAAACAACTAAAATAAGACCAGATACTTTGAAACATATATAAAGATGTGCCTAAGAAAAAGCACAATCAGAATATGAACCAGTAATTAAGCAATTGAATGTGCACCGTCTACTCAAAAATGATAATTTATGGAAAGTATCATTTATGCTAGAGATCACCCACACGCATACCCATTTCTTGAAAATGTTAAAATGTTTAAATGACATCAAAAACATACATTCAGTGTAAAAAACTACAAGGCCCATAATGCCTCACTCAGTAAAATCTTGTGAGAGAGTATAAAATGTGGAAAGAGAAAAGGGACTCTTGTAGAACACTGCCGTGACCAAGAACGTTTGTTCGAAACGCGTAGGAGTTTTTGCATGAGACCTGTGAAATAAGTCTACTGTGAAAAGAAGAGTGCCGCGTTATTGCCTTTGTTTTCTATATATATATATATATATATATAGGTAGTTATAGTTTATATATATATATATATTCACTGAAAAAACCATAGGTTATAGACCATATATAGTTAGGGATTAGCATTTACAAAACCTTATTTTACTCGCACAAAACCATTGAAATTCCCATATATAGTTAGTTGCACCAACTATATATCGCGCACCCGCAATCCACTGCTGATGATGTCACATATTACATCATTCATGACATGGTCAGTGACATCACTGATGACGTCACTGATGACGTCACTGATGACATCACTGATGACAACATCCAGTGACTGTGTGTTTCTGTAAAGTCAAAATATGTCTTACATATTGAAGAATGAGTGGATGTATAAGTGTCTGGATGAAGGATTTAGTAGGTGCATGACTGACTGTATGAGTGAGTGATTAAATGTGTCTCACTGAATGCATGGGTTAGTGACTAAACTGTCTTAATTTGTGCATCATTATGTCTGTTGTACTGTAAACTGCTGCTTGTGTTGATCAGTAGCTATATGAGTAACTATATTATTATTATTATTATTATTATTATTTATTTTTGTAGAGCGCGCAGTCACCCGGAGGTATCCCGGCGCTAAAGATCCTATCTCTTCAGGTCAGTGGGATAAAGGGGGGGAGGGGAGGGGTGAAACAGAAGATCGGAGTTACGGACCAGCATGATTCATTGGGGGAAAAGGTGGGTTTTGAGCCGCTTCCTGAAGCGAAGATAGTGTGGTTCGAGTCTCAGGTCGCGGAGGAGTGAGTTCCAGAGGCGTGCGGTGTGGACTGAGAACCGTCTTCCTCCTGAACGAGCTTTCTTAAATCTGGGGATAATGATGAAGTTTTCCATGTCCGAGCGTAGGGGTCTTGAGGAATTGTAGGATTTGATGAGTTTCCTGAGAACAGGAGGGCCTTGGTTTTGTAGCAGTTTGTGGGCTAGGCACAGGGCCTTGAATTTTACCCGCTCCCTAATAGGGAGCCAGTGGATGAGTTTTAGTGCAGGTTTGGCCGAAGCTCTGGCAGGGGTGTTTGTGAGAATCCGGGCCGCGATGTTCTGAATTCTCTGAAGCTTGTTCAGTGTCGCTTCGGGGGCGCCCAGGTAGATCACATTGCTGTAATCAAGCCTCGAGAGTATTAGGCCTTGAATTAGCAGTTTTTGGGAGTTGGGGGGCAAGAGGGGCAGGATTTTCCTCAGCGATTTCAGGAGCAGGTCCCGGCTACTTTCTTTGCTTGCACGGAGAACGAAAGATTGGTGTCGAGCCACACACCCAAGCTTTTTACTTCTTCTTTTGGATCAGGGGGGGGCCCAAGCACGCTGGCCAGATGTTCGGGGAGAGTGTGATTCCTTCCTGGCCGAGGAGCAGAACCTCGGTTTTCGTCCCGTTCAGTTTTAAGGCTGAACTGTTCATCCAGCGTTGGACCTGCGTAAGGCAGTTAAATAGATCTGCTGGTTGTTGTCTGGGGTGGGATAGTGACACAACGAGTTGTGTGTCGTCGGCGTAGCTGACGACGCTCACTCCGAACGGGGTGATGACCTCCTCCAATGTGGACATATAGATATTAAATAATGTGGGGCTCAGGGAGGAGCCCTGAGGCACGCCACATTGGAGGGGAGTTTTGGAGGAGCAGGTGTTGTTTTCCCAGATCTGATAGGTCCGTTGGGCCAGAAAGGATGAGAGCCAGGTTAGGGCGGAGCCTTCCACACCGACTCTCTTGAGCCTTTTGATGAGGAGATGGTGGTTGACGGTATCAAAGGCCGCACTCAGGTCGAGGAGGATCACTGCCACTGATCCCCCTTCGTCTAAGAGTGTTCTGGCCTCCTCTACCGCTGCCAGGAGGGCGATGTCCGTGCCCTGCCCTGGTCGAAAGCCCGTCTGGGAGCTTTTTAGCCTGTTGTTGTCCTCCAGGAACTGGGAGAGTTTTTTATTAACCAGTTTTTCAGCAATCTTGCTGATTCCTGGGAGTAGGGAAATGGGCCTATAGTTAGCCAGATTTTCAGGATCGAGGGAAGGTTTCTTTAGTAAAGCTTTAACGACTGCGGCCTTCCAGCTCGGGGGTACGGCTCCCTGTTGGAATGAGGCGTTGATCAGGTGGGTAAGGGGGGGAACAATCGTGGGAGCTACCTCCTTGAGGATCCGAATCGGGGCTGAGTCCATGGGAGATCCGCTTTTTATGGAGTTTAGCGTGTTTCCCACTTCTTCGGTCGTTACTTGACCCCAAGAGGAGAGACAGATGGGTGTCAAGGTTTGCGGGGGCTCGTTTTCCTCGCATGGACTCGCAGGGGGGATTGAGTCAAGGATTTTTTGAATTTTATCATGAAAGAAGTTAGCCAGTTGTTGGCATTTTTCCTGATCATAAACAAGAAGAATCCTACTACTAGTGTGGGGAGAAAAAGAGGGGGAGCACTCAGTGTTGTGTAAAATACCCCTCACACACCAACAGGCCCCTTGGTGTCATGCTTCATCATCGGGGTCTTCGCACCCCGCTATAGGGATGCGGCACGCTGCGACCTACGACTACGTGGGAGCGTTGACAGGTGTTGACTATGTGTGGTGTGTGTTGACTGTGAGTGATAGGAGGATTAAATGTGAGTGGGAAACGTGGTGAGAAAGTTTAAAAAGTACCTGGCTAGTGGGAAAAAGAAAAAACTTTATTTCGTACCCCTAGCTGGTGCTATTAAAAAGGTGTGCAGAAAAAGACGAGGTTGGTTTGTCTTAATTACGGACAAAACCTCTGGTGTGCGTCGACATGTTTCGGTACGTGTGTACCTTCTTCAGGACGGGGCACAACTCCCAACCCTACTCACGTTTTTCTAAATAAAAAGAGGTTATATTTAGTAAAAAGTGAAAATCACTCTATTTGAAGTTGGCTACAATGTGCCTACAGCGGTTCTCGGGATCATGTATTTACATGTCCTGCAAAAAGAGAAAAAAACCATTAAGTTTGGTTACCATAGGGTATCGGCTCAGACAGGTGCAGTCACCTGGAGCCCCAAACAGAGAACAATCTGTAAAGGAAAGGACATACAAGACACACAACATATAGGACACACTTAGGTTTTCTTGTACTTATTGTTTTTCAGACATACTCGTAGTCTTTGATGTCTACTGCATCATGAGCAAATCCTGGGCAACAAGGTGGGTAGGTGGATCCACAATCTACAAAGATAGAGAGGTGGACTCAGTGCTGTTGTTTATATTCACTTCTTACCACATCCGTCTACCTGGAAAAGCCTGATTCTGCGTGGGGAGAATACTCACGAAATCCGCCTGTATTGGCCTCCTTCTACCACCCCGTGCTGCTCCGCTGTGAATGGATAGCGGGCCTGTTTTAGTGGTATTTAAAGAGAGGCTTGGTGTACTGCCATTGGTTAATTGCCAGAAGTAACAGGGACCATGCATGAAGATTGTCTGTATACGCCTTCGTACATGTGGTCTAATTAACTTTGGCATGTGACCCCATGTTATTGGTTCATTACCGGAATGACCATATAAGGTTTTTCCGCTTCTTGGTCAATCACGGGCTGGGAAAGGGAGCGCCGTTGTTTACACGACTGTGTTGTCATATGTGCATGTGCATGAGTTGGTGTCTATGCGCATGCGTACCAGCCGAGCGTGGTAGTGTCTATACAAAGATGTGATTTGTAGCGCTGGCTCATGTAGGCAGATGTCAGCCGTAGTGGTCAAGTGATTTGGCTCCACGGTATGTCATCATTTAGTCCTGTGATGTGGGTGCCCAGGCGGAACACCCAACGTTGTTCCTTCTGAAACAGGCCTGATTCCGAAGGTAGTCGCTCAATGACCGTCCAGCGGAGGTCATTTATGCAGTGCTGTAGTGCCAGGAAATGTGATGCCATTTTGGTTGTTGACTTTTTACAGCGTATGTTTGATTTATGTTCGCCAATCCTAGTTTTGACTGGTCGGGTGGTCATGCCCACGTATTCCAATCCACATGGACAGTTGATCAAGTATACCACATTTTTAGTGTTACAATTTGAGAATTGGCGCTGCTCCCATGTCGTGCCATTCCTGAAGGTGAGGTTCTTGCTTTTCTGAGTCTGGTGGCAGCAGCTGCAATCACCACACGGGAAGTGGCCCTGTACATTGGTCGGGTTTTGTCTAGCAGTCTGGTTTTCCCGTGGTCTAGTGTGGACCACAATGTCTTTTATGTTCTTGCCCCTCCGGTGCGCATGCATGGGTTTCTCAAAATTGAGGTTTCCACAGTTCAGGATGTTCCAATGTTTTTCGATCACCTTGGAAACCTGGTTCGATATTGTGGAGTAGGTCGTCACGCAGATGGGTCTCTTGTTCAGGTCCTTCTCTTTGGGATTTTCCTCTATGAGAGCCTCCCTATGATTGTTTTTGGCACGTTTCATCGCTTTTTCGATGGTCCTCGTTGGGTACTGCCTTTCCACGAGTTTCGTTCTGAGGTCTTTTGCCTGGCGGTTGAATTCACTTAGTTCCGTACAGTTTCTCCGTAATCTCAAGAACTGTCCGTACGGCAGATTTTCCCTCAGATGCCTGGGGTGAAAGCTGTCATAGCGTAACAGACAATTCCTGGCGGTGGGCTTGAAGTGGGTGTTACTTTTTAGCCTTCCATCCTCGCTGTAAATGTTCAAATCCAAGAAGACCATCGATTTACTGGAAACGGTGCTTGTGAATTTTAAATACTGGTTCTGGTTGTTAAGCCAGGTCAAGAAACTGTTAGCACTGTCGTTATCACCGTTCCAAATGATAAAAATGTCATCGATGTACCGTTTCCAGATGCCAATCTTGGAACGGTAGGGATTGTTCTCATGCAGGATTTTTTGTTCTTCAAGGTGGTGGACGTATAGTCCTGCCAGGCTCGGCGCAAACGTGCTTCCCATACTTGTCCCATGGGTTTGTAGATACAGTGCCCGCCAGGGAGACCCATCGTGTCTGGCATAGGGTCTATCCTAGAACCTTTGTCAAAATTTTCTGACGCTTTCCTAAGACCGATGGTACAAGCCACAAACACATACCTAAAAGACACCAAGTCGGTCCTGCAACTCTTGGAAGACCTACCTTTTGATCCGACAATACAGCTCCTAGTAAGTCTCGATGTGGAAAGTTTATATACTAGCTTACCCCACGAGGAGACACTAGAGATAATCGAGGAGGTACTCTTCAGTCGACCGTGGAAGTACCAAACACCAAGAAACCTAGTCCTGGAGTGTATCAGCATGGCTCTAAAAGACAATTTTTTCCAGTACAAAGAGACACTGTATCTACAAACCCATGGGACAAGTATGGGAAGCACGTTTGCGCCGAGCCTGGCAGGACTATACGTCCACCACCTTGAAGAACAAAAAATCCTGCATGAGAACAATCCCTACCGTTCCAAGATTGGCATCTGGAAACGGTACATCGATTACATTTTTATCATTTGGAACGGTGATAACGACAGTGCTAACAGTTTCTTGACCTGGCTTAACAACCAGAACCAGTATTTAAAATTCACAAGCACCGTTTCCAGTAAATCGATGGTCTTCTTGGATTTGAACATTTACAGCGAGGATGGAAGGCTAAAAAGTAACACCCACTTCAAGCCCACCGCCAGGAATTGTCTGTTACGCTATGACAGCTTTCACCCCAGGCATCTGAGGGAAAATCTGCCGTACGGACAGTTCTTGAGATTACGGAGAAACTGTACGGAACTAAGTGAATTCAACCGCCAGGCAAAAGACCTCAGAACGAAACTCGTGGAAAGGCAGTACCCAACGAGGACCATCGAAAAAGCGATGAAACGTGCCAAAAACAATCATAGGGAGGCTCTCATAGAGGAAAATCCCAAAGAGAAGGACCTGAACAAGAGACCCATCTGCGTGACGACCTACTCCACAATATCGAACCAGGTTTCCAAGGTGATCGAAAAACATTGGAACATCCTGAACTGTGGAAACCTCAATTTTGAGAAACCCATGCATGCGCACCGGAGGGGCAAGAACATAAAAGACATTGTGGTCCACACTAGACCACGGGAAAACCAGACTGCTAGATAAAACCCGACCAATGTACAGGGCCACTTCCCGTGTGGTGATTGCAGCTGCTGCCACCAGACTCAGAAAAGCAAGAACCTCACCTTCAGGAATGGCACGACATGGGAGCAGCGCCAATTCTCAAATTGTAACACTAAAAATGTGGTATACTTGATCAACTGTCCATGTGGATTGGAATACGTGGGCATGACCACCCGACCAGTCAAAACTAGGATTGGCGAACATAAATCAAACATACGCTGTAAAAAGTCAACAACCAAAATGGCATCACATTTCCTGGCACTACAGCACTGCATAAATGACCTCCGCTGGACGGTCATTGAGCGACTACCTTCGGAATCAGGCCTGTTTCAGAAGGAACAACGTTGGGTGTTCCGCCTGGGCACCCACATCACAGGACTAAATGATGACATACCGTGGAGCCAAATCACTTGACCACTACGGCTGACATCTGCCTACATGAGCCAGCGCTACAAATCACATCTTTGTATAGACACTACCACGCTCGTCTTTTTCTGCACACCTTTTTAATAGCACCAGCTAGGGGTACGAAATAAAGTTTTTTCTTTTTCCCACTAGCCAGGTACTTTTTAAACTTTCTCACCACGTTTCCCACTCACATTTAATCCTCCTATCACTCACAGTCAACACACACCACACATAGTCAACACCTGTCAACGCTCCCACGTAGTCGTAGGTCGCAGCGTGCCGCATCCCTATAGCGGGGTGCGAAGACCCCGATGATGAAGCATGACACCAAGGGGCCTGTTGGTGTGTGAGGGGTATTTTACACAACACTGAGTGCTCCCCCTCTTTTTCTCCCCACACTAGTAGTAGGATTCTTCTTGTTTATGTATCAGTGCCCGTGGAGTAGGAATCCTACTTGGTACTCTGCCTCCCTTCTTTGTTAAAAATAGTGTCTAGGCAGCGCGCAGCTGCGGGAGTCCCCCACAGACATACAAACTCACACACATAGACAGACATACACTTAGGTAAAAAAGAAGCCAGCGGTTCCATCACAATGGAAGACGAACATGGCCTCACTTTCGCGGAGGCTGAAATCGATAAAATTCTAGCAGACAGCAACCTTTTCGAGGGACTATGCAACCAGGACACAGGTCCACAAACAAACGACTGGAATGAACTGTTGAATCTCAGAAGGAACCAGATAAAAGCCGCATTACACGGATTGTTCATGACCCAATACCTCCGCAACAAAATGGCACCACCGGGCCTGATTGTAAAAAATGAGCCACTAATTTTCCAGCAGGATATGGTTTTTAAGAAAGAATGGTCGCTAATCTCCTGGCACTGTTCAAGGGATTGGTTAGTCCTCATAATAAAAACAGCGGCCAGGATCACTCAAGAACTCAAAATTGAGATAAATAAAATCGAGGTCCAGTTGCAAACATACATCACACCAGAAGAACTGAAAACCAGACTCGAAGAACTGAACCAACAGATGACGGAATTTGAATTCAATCTAAAACAAAGCAAAACAAACAAGCTGACAAAGGATGTAGCTAAATTTACCCCAGAGAGTGCATACCCATACACCAAAGTGGACTATGTCTCAAAAAACAACTACAGCGATGCAGACAGCGACACTTCAGATACCGGTTCATCAGGTTCAAACTCGAGTGGAAACAAGGGGAACAGACAACGGAGGGGTGGATGGAGACAAAGACGCCAACAATTCCCTAGACAAAGAGGATGGCGTGGTTTCCAGCCACCGAACCATTTCCAACCTTTCATGGGTCCACCCCAATTCAACCCGTTCCAATTTGGGCCGATGTGGAACCAGGAATATAGTGATGGTTTCTACGGGCAACAACAACCCTATGGAGGTCAACAGCAGCCTTTTTTAGGGGCGCGCCAGAATTCACGCGGAAAGAATCGGAAAGGGAACAACGTGGCTTGGGAGGATCAGGAACAGCCCAACGCCCGAACAACCCGGAGCATGACAGGGTCACTTCCGAACCAACCGTCGACCAGCAAGAGAGGGACTTAGTGGTGAACCTTACTCCGATCATTTTGACCACCACACAGAAAAACATCCTGAATAAAGGCCTGGGCTATGTCCCCACACATAAACCAGATGTCTTCAAACTCAATGTGGAGCTACAAGACTTCTTCAGGAAGTTGAAACTGCAGGCCTTTTTCAAGGATAAACCCCCTCCTGAAGACAAAACCGATACGGGTCTTAGATTGAAATCAACTTTCACCCCACCAGATACAAGCATCCCAGTGGAGATTCTAACCTTCGAGAAGGCGGTGGTGACAGAGGTTAACAAACTAAACATCCATGGAAGAAATGTCTTCCACAATACAAGTGGAGAAGAGCAGAGAGCCCTCCGAGAACTAACAGCCAATAGGGAACTTGTCATAAAACCTGCCGACAAGGGAGGAGCAATCGTATTGCAAACACTTGAAGCATACGACAAGGAGTGTCTACGTCTTCTGTCAGACCCACGGAACTACAAGAAATTGGATAATGATCCAACAGAAAGACTACGGACACGAATCGGAGGCATGGTAGAAGAGGGACTTGCCCACGAGTGGATCAGCAAGAAGGAGGCTGATTTCTTACAGCTACCGAATCCCAGGATACCGTATTTTTATTGTATCCCCAAGATACACAAGAATCTTGACAACCCGCCAGGGAGACCCATCGTGTCTGGCATAGGGTCTATCCTAGAACCTTTGTCAAAATTTTCTGACGCTTTCCTAAGACCGATGGTACAAGCCACAAACACATACCTAAAAGACACCAAGTCGGTCCTGCAACTCTTGGAAGACCTACCTTTTGATCCGACAATACAGCTCCTAGTAAGTCTCGATGTGGAAAGTTTATATACTAGCTTACCCCACGAGGAGACACTAGAGATAATCGAGGAGGTACTCTTCAGTCGACCGTGGAAGTACCAAACACCAAGAAACCTAGTCCTGGAGTGTATCAGCATGGCTCTAAAAGACAATTTTTTCCAGTACAAAGAGACACTGTATCTACAAACCCATGGGACAAGTATGGGAAGCACGTTTGCGCCGAGCCTGGCAGGACTATACGTCCACCACCTTGAAGAACAAAAAATCCTGCATGAGAACAATCCCTACCGTTCCAAGATTGGCATCTGGAAACGGTACATCGATGACATTTTTATCATTTGGAACGGTGATAACGACAGTGCTAACAGTTTCTTGACCTGGCTTAACAACCAGAACCAGTATTTAAAATTCACAAGCACCGTTTCCAGTAAATCGATGGTCTTCTTGGATTTGAACATTTACAGCGAGGATGGAAGGCTAAAAAGTAACACCCACTTCAAGCCCACCGCCAGGAATTGTCTGTTACGCTATGACAGCTTTCACCCCAGGCATCTGAGGGAAAATCTGCCGTACGGACAGTTCTTGAGATTACGGAGAAACTGTACGGAACTAAGTGAATTCAACCGCCAGGCAAAAGACCTCAGAACGAAACTCGTGGAAAGGCAGTACCCAACGAGGACCATCGAAAAAGCGATGAAACGTGCCAAAAACAATCATAGGGAGGCTCTCATAGAGGAAAATCCCAAAGAGAAGGACCTGAACAAGAGACCCATCTGCGTGACGACCTACTCCACAATATCGAACCAGGTTTCCAAGGTGATCGAAAAACATTGGAACATCCTGAACTGTGGAAACCTCAATTTTGAGAAACCCATGCATGCGCACTGGAGGGGCAAGAACATAAAAGACATTGTGGTCCACACTAGACCACGGGAAAACCAGACTGCTAGACAAAACCCGACCAATGTACAGGGCCACTTCCCGTGTGGTGATTGCAGCTGCTGCCACCAGACTCAGAAAAGCAAGAACCTCACCTTCAGGAATGGCACGACATGGGAGCAGCGCCAATTCTCAAATTGTAACACTAAAAATGTGGTATACTTGATCAACTGTCCATGTGGATTGGAATACGTGGGCATGACCACCCGACCAGTCAAAACTAGGATTGGCGAACATAAATCAAACATACGCTGTAAAAAGTCAACAACCAAAATGGCATCACATTTCCTGGCACTACAGCACTGCATAAATGACCTCCGCTGGACGGTCATTGAGCGACTACCTTCGGAATCAGGCCTGTTTCAGAAGGAACAACGTTGGGTGTTCCGCCTGGGCACCCACATCACAGGACTAAATGATGACATACCGTGGAGCCAAATCACTTGACCACTACGGCTGACATCTGCCTACATGAGCCAGCGCTACAAATCACATCTTTGTATAGACACTACCACGCTCGGCTGGTACGCATGCGCATAGACACCAACTCATGCACATGCACATATGACAACACAGTCGTGTAAACAACGGCGCTCCCTTTCCCAGCCCGTGATTGACCAAGAAGCGGAAAAACCTTATATGGTCATTCCGGTAATGAACCAATAACATGGGGTCACATGCCAAAGTTAATTAGACCACATGTACGAAGGCGTATACAGACAATCTTCATGCATGGTCCCTGTTACTTCTGGCAATTAACCAATGGCAGTACACCAAGCCTCTCTTTAAATACCACTAAAACAGGCCCGCTATCCATTCACAGCGGAGCAGCACGGGGTGGTAGAAGGAGGCCAATACAGGCGGATTTCGTGAGTATTCTCCCCACGCAGAATCAGGCTTTTCCAGGTAGACGGATGTGGTAAGAAGTGAATATAAACAACAGCACTGAGTCCACCTCTCTATCTTTGTAGATTGTGGATCCACCTACCCACCTTGTTGCCCAGGATTTGCTCATGATGCAGTAGACATCAAAGACTACGAGTATGTCTGAAAAACAATAAGTACAAGAAAACCTAAGTGTGTCCTATATGTTGTGTGTCTTGTATGTCCTTTCCTTTACAGATTGTTCTCTGTTTGGGGCTCCAGGTGACTGCACCTGTCTGAGCCGATACCCTATGGTAACCAAACTTAATGGTTTTTTTCTCTTTTTGCAGGACATGTAAATACATGATCCCGAGAACCGCTGTAGGCACATTGTAGCCAACTTCAAATAGAGTGATTTTCACTTTTTACTAAATATAACCTCTTTTTATTTAGAAAAACGTGAGTAGGGTTGGGAGTTGTGCCCCGTCCTGAAGAAGGTACACACGTACCGAAACATGTCGACGCACACCAGAGGTTTTGTCCGTAATTAAGACAAACCAACCTCGTCTTTTTCTGCACACCTTTTTAATAGCACCAGCTAGGGGTACGAAATAAAGTTTTTTCTTTTTCCCACTAGCCAGGTACTTTTTAAACTTTCTCACCACGTTTCCCACTCACATTTAATCCTCCTATCACTCACAGTCAACACACACCACACATAGTCAACACCTGTCAACGCTCCCACGTAGTCGTAGGTCGCAGCGTGCCGCATCCCTATAGCGGGGTGCGAAGACCCCGATGATGAAGCATGACACCAAGGGGCCTGTTGGTGTGTGAGGGGTATTTTACACAACACTGAGTGCTCCCCCTCTTTTTCTCCCCACACTAGTAGTAGGATTCTTCTTGTTTATGTATCAGTGCCCGTGGAGTAGGAATCCTACTTGGTACTCTGCCTCCCTTCTTTGTTAAAAATATTTTTCCTGATCAGCCTTGGGGTCTGGGGGGTGTCTCAGTCCTGGTTCTGGGGTCTTCAAAAGTTCTTTTAGGATGACGTAGGATTCTTTGCTGGAGCATACCACTTTTTCTATTCTATCCTGGAAGAATGCGCTTTTGGTATTACGAATAGCAGTTTTGTAATTTAAGTGCGCGGTGGAGTAAGCGTCTTTGTTTGCACTCGACTTATCTTTCCTCCAGTGGCGTTCCGTTCTCTTGCAATCTTGGCGCAGGGCTTTGAGCTCTTGGGTGTACCACAGAGCGGGGGATATTCTTTTAGGATGTTTAAAAGTGGCAGTTTTAGGGAGGAGTTTATCTAGTGAAGAGGTAATCCACTCATTAAACTGCTTATCGGCCGTGGCCGGATCGGTGGAGAGTTCAGGGGTGGAGTTTGAGAGGGCGGTGGCCCATTCCTCAGGTGCAAGTTTGTGCCACCGTCTATCGGTGACCTGGATTTTCAAAGTTTGAGGGTTCGAAGTGGGTACTTCCCAGGAGATAGGGACAAGAAAATGATCCATCCAAGGAAGGGTCAGGGGTGGCCTGGTGATGATGGTAGCCACATTAGTGAGGATGGGGTCCAGTAAGTGTCCCTCCTCATGGGTGGGCTCATTGTTGACCAGTCGAATATTAAGTGCCGACAGGTCCTGAAGAAGATCGGAAGCAATCCGGTCCGTGGGGTCCATGAAATGCAGGTTCAGGTCGCCTAGGATAAGAAAGTTAGGGGCAGAGGTTGCTAATTGAGAAACCGATTCGATCACGGCATTGAGGAATTTCCCAGGAGCACCTGGGGGGCGGTAAATCAGTATTCCTGACAGGGAGTGAGCTGGGGAGGTTTGAATGGAAAAATGGCAGCTTTCGCAGTCCTCGATGTGGGCGTTGGAGGTTCTACAGCTAAGTTGCTCCCTGTAGATTATGGCTACCCCCCTCCCCTCCCTTTGGGTCTATGTAAGGCTTGACAGAGATAGCCTGGGGGGAGGGCCGTGACGATGTCCGAGTCGGAGTTGTCCGAAAGCCACGTTTCCGTGAGGAACAGCAGATCGAAATCATGATCTTGAATGAGCAGGTTTGTTTCGATCGCATGTTTAGGAAGGGAGCGGCAGTTAAGGAGTCCTATCTTGAGTCCGGGTTTAGCTGGGCTCTGGGGAGTAGGATTACAGCGCATACAGTTAGAGAAGGGTTTGCCTTCAGTGTGCGTGTGGTAACAGGCCAGGGTTTTTTCCGGTTGGAGTGCGCGGAGCATGTCTCCTGAGTACACCAAGCGGTCAGGAGGGACATCCGACAGAGTCCCTGGGCCTGGGTCCGTCTGGGCCCGGACGGGCCCAGACGGGTTTGCCTTTGGCGCGCCTTCGGCGCGCTGACGGCGCGCCCGCTGCGCCCGTCCGCTGCGCGTCCGTGGGAGACACATGTTTATGAAGGCAGAGGGGGCGTGGCCTGTAGCAAGTGGGCGTGTCCAAAGACCGGCTCACTGGCTGCTGGCGGTGGTGAACAGGGCGTTCCCTCTGCAGCGATTAGCTCTGCTGCGTGGGGCAAAGAAGAAGCGAGCGTGCTCTCCCTGAGGATCGATCAGGTGAGAGAAGGGTGATCGTGACACAGAATAATAATACACAAGTTTTAAAATCACAAGTATACAAAAGTTTTAAAAATAGCGCTCCCGGCTGTGCCTCAGGAGTAGGGTCTGATGAGAGCTCAGAATTCGCTCTGCTTATGAAGGCAAAGGGGGCGTAGCCTGTAGCGAGTGGGCGTGGCCAAAGACCGGCTCACTGGCTGCTGGGGGTGGTGAACAGGGCGTTCCCTCTGCAGCGATTAGCTCTGCTGCGTGTGACGTAAATAATTAATTTACTCTCTTAATTTCTATGCAGGTAAGTACTTAATCAATAATAACTCAAATCGGAAGAAAAAAGACAGAGTCCGTGGTGTTAGAGTTCTTAGGGGTTTTATTCCTTAAAAAGGAATGGTCATGACAAGATATCTGATTCTGACCACCACAGGGGTGTCAGAAGGGATAGAGCGCTACATTTTATTTACAGTGCATAGCTTATATACTTAATTCACATCATAAGCAATAGTGTAGGAGGCGTAACAGCTGAGAGAAGACAAGATAACAGTATACACGTGGTACTAGTACGTAATCAAGAGGCGTGAACTAGAGGTGTGTGCTAGAAACGTCACAAGTAGGTGTCACCAAAGGGGTGGCACTAGCAGAAATGTTGCAATGTCAGCAGAAATTGGAAGCTTGGGTGCGCGCGCAGTTGCATGACGTGTGACTGACGTGAAGCTGGAGGGTGCAGGGGACTTGACATTCAAACTGACGGAAAGAGACAGAAGTCTGGCATGTCAGATCAACTTGTACTTTTATCATATCTGATATCTGGTGTTGTAGGAACTAAGCTATCTGAGCGGAAAGGTCTCTGGGGCAGAAGCTATTCTATACTGACTGAAAGTGCCTGTATAAGCGCCTGAGTGTCTGCAAGAGAAACGTGGGGGCATGGTAACAGAGGCTATGAATTACTTGAATTAATGGCACAGAGACAGGCCGGCCCTTTGGCTCTGCAGCTGGGAGGATGTTTACTTAAACTAGTAGGCAGGAATGCATTTTCGAGGAGCAGATCAGATAATTCGAAGGTTGAAGTCAGTCTTGGCAGAAAACAGGCTGAGCCGAGCGCGAGGGGCCGCGCTGGAAGTAAGTCAGAGTTCACGGGTACAGAGGCAGCCTGGGCTGAGGCCCTCGTAGTCAGAAGCCAGAAAAGAGGCTCGGTGGCAGAAATTCAGGGCCTACTTAACTAGAGCTGAAAAACGGAGAAGTACACCACAAAAAGACGTTGGCATGGCATACTTAGGAACGGACCATTCAACCCGTTCAGGGTGGGTCTGAAAGAGGACATATTAACGTTGGACGCAAATGTATTTGCGTCTTCATAGCTGGCACAGGAGGGAAGTTACATGTACTTTAAGCTTGATACATGGAGTCGGTGGGGTACACGATAGGGAACATAACATGACCAAAAATTTATATTTCCTCATTCCCTCCTTGTTCCCTACGGACCCTTCATGAAATCTCGATCCTCATGAATCTATCAGTTTGTTCTTGCAGCATCATTTGCTCATCTTTCTTTCTTTGACGATTGGAGAGGAAACTAGAATGTTCAATGCAGGAGGTGGCACACAGTCCACAAATCGCTGGCCCACACTGTAGGCACAGGCAGCAACTGAATACTATGACTAGGCCAATGCCTAGGAATGATAGGATCTTCCATCCCCAAGCAGTTAACGTTGTCCAGAACCAACCGGACCAAGTCCAGGTGCCTGGATTCTGATGGATCAGATTTGCAATTTTATGGAGACGGGTAATAGCTTTGTATACAGATGGCGCGTTTTCTGGGATGAAAACACAGCAACTTGACCCGATGACCTTACAAGCTCCACCTCGATCTGCCAAGATGACGTCAATCACGAGACGATTTTGAAGGACAACAATCCGCATAGCAGACTGTTCCTCTGTTATATTACCTAAGGCGGAAGCCGTTTCATGTACTACGGCTTCAAGTGTTCTAGTTAATTTACGTATTATTTTACTATTCTGGACGGGGCCTACAAAGAAAAAGAATCCTTTATTAAAATCTGTATACTGTTCCCATGCCGTTTCTGTGTAGTCGACAAGCGGGAGGTCTCTTCGGACTCTATTGTTTACTAGGTTTGAATTACGATGGTAATCAGGAGGAGCTAAGAAAACTGGGGGCAGAAGGAAAGCAAGATAGCAGGTACCATCCCAATCTGGTGGTAGACTTATGTATGCGGTATGACCACAAACAAAATATGTATGTCGTCTAGCTCGAAATGAGGACCTACCCTCATCAGTGAATTCGATTACAGTAGTACATTTACTATGACCTAAGTGTACTGAACCCTTCTTTCTAACACAGAGGTGACCGGTGACTGGTAATACTGACATGGCAGGAAGGACGGGTGCAGCTTCGGATTCAACAACAAGAATCATAAGGGTTTCTGTGTAATTGCCTAACCCATATACTTCATTTTCTAGATCAGTTCCTACTCTAACAGATTGACCTTTACTATCAGGGTAACAGGCGTAGAATAGGACTGAATTCAGGTTTCCCCAAATCCAGCCCCCTTCGGGGGTAACAGCAATCTCAGGATCTAAGTCATTAATCATTTTAAACCATGCACCGCAAGAGCCATTATGCGAGAATGGGTACGGAAAAAGAGGCAGGGCTCCCTGGTATTTCTGATTGGGAGGGAGTCGGCCACATACCCAGCAATTGGTAGCATTGCTGGTCTGATGAGAGTGATGTAACATACTAATGAATGTATTGTTGCGCAGCGCGAGTCTGTAAGAAAGCTCGTGTGGAGGTAATTTGCTAAAAGAATGTTCAGCAGATACATTGTAAGCAGATTGTTCACGCCTGAAAATAGGCCAGTAGATAGGTAGCAGAATGCTGGCAATGATAATTAAAACACTCAGAATAAACATAATTATTAGTGTCACTATACAGTGACTACGAAGTGATTTACAATAGGCACTTTTCTTAAATCTTCTCTCTCTCTCTCTATCTCGATCTAGGGGATACATGTCAGAAACTATTTAACCGATTCACCTAGGGGAGGACTTAAACAATTAAACTGTCTGACTTGCTAGATCGGAGTTTCATACGGTACTCTTCTTGGGGAGTTTTTTCTCTTTCAGTTACTGTAAAGTCTTTGGGCTCGGCACAGTCTTTGATGGGGGTGGACGAGTCTCGATCAGGTTTCGGTTCAAAGAATCTTTTCACATGACTCGTGTGGACCCACCCCTTTCTCCCCTCAATTTTTACGGCAGTCCTTGTAGTGAGAAGAACGGTCTTCGGGGATTTCCAGCGGGGCTCCAGCGGACTTTTTCTGTCAAAATTGCGCACTAGGACCAGATCGCCAGGACGGACATCATGCGGCTTTACATCGGTGTTGTCGGGAAAAGCTGCGGCAACCTGTGAACGACATGATTGGAGTGCAGACATCAAGGAGGCAAGGTAATCTGTCAACATATTACAATCGACATCAGTTATTTTCTTCGGAATGGGCGTCCCCCACATATTCGGTGGTCTGCCAAAGACCACTTCGTACGGGGATAGCCCTGATCTCGAATGGGCAACCATTCTCATGTAGAATAGTGCCACGGGCAGGGCCACTATCCAGTCGACCCCTTTATCCTGACATATCTTTGCAAGGCGTATTTTCAGTGTCTGGTTATGCCTTTCTACCAGGCCTGCGGCTTCGGGATGTCGGACACAATGGAATTTCCACTGGTATCCTAGCAGTAAAGAAACTTCTTTCATTAATGCAGATGAGAATGGCTGACCGTTATCTGAGTACACAACACGAGGCAAGCCGTATCGTGGGAAGAATTCACGAACCAGCTGCTTGGCAGTGGTCGGAGCAGTGTAATCGGAGACTGGGTATGCTTCGGTCCAGCGGGACAGAGCACAGACAATTACGAGAACATATTTAAATCCTCGACAACGGTCCATCTGGATATAATCCATCTGGAGGACTTCAAAAGGGTGATCGGGAGGATGAAATCCACCTTGCTCTACAGGGACGCTTTTTCCTGGATTGAACTGACAACAGATCATGCAAGTACGCACTTTCTGTTTCGCTGCTGCTCGTAAGTGTTTATTGTTCCAGAGATTTTGTAAACTGTCTAACATCGCTTTCTCTCCTAGATGTGCTGGACTATGTGCTGTATTTATCATGACTTGAACCATAGAGTCAGGGAGAAACCATGTAGATTTTCCCTTTGTCATCCAACCTTGATCTGTCTGGATCCCTCCTAGTTCAATCCATTTCTTTATTTCATCTGGGGTAGCATGTGCCTGGATATCAATAACATCTAGTGTGGGATCCCTGACTGCCATACACTTGGTCGGTACTATTGTCTTTGTCATATCAGTTGCCTGAGTGTGGGTCAGTGCTGTATGCTTTGCTGTCTGGTCTGCCAGGTCGTTACCCTGGGAAACAGAATCTGTGACTTTAGTATGTGCTTTGCACTTCATGACCGATATTCCTGAAGGCAGATGTATTGCATCTAACAGTGCTTGAATGAGGGGACCGTGTTGGATCTTGGCACCATGAGAGGTCAGGAAACCTCGTTCTTGCCATAACATGCCGAAGTCGTGTACGACTCCGAATGCATAACGGGAATCAGTGTATATGTTGACATTTCTGTTCTTGGCTAGTATACAGGCTCGGGTCAGAGCAATAAGCTCTGCCGCTTGAGCGGACAATGTGTCAATACGATGTGTTTCTTTAACTTCAGTTTCAGTGGTCACGGCGTACGCGGCCACTAATTCTCCTGTACTTGTTCTCATGCATGAACCGTCCACATAAAGTGTTAGGTCGGGATTTGTCAATGGAACATCTGTTAAATCTCGTCTCGGCTTTGTTACTGCATTAATGATCTCTATACAATCATGCGGGGCTGGATCTGTCACAACTGAGGGTAACAATGTTGCGGGGTTCAATATGCTGCAGCGCCTGATTTCTATGTGTGGCTGAAATAGCGTTAATTCGTAACCTGTCAGTCGCGCTATAGTCAGGTGCTGAGTCTGGGTTCTGTTTAACAGAACCTCTACAGAGTGTGGAACTTGTACTGTTAACTGATGTCCTAAAACAATTGAATCGCTCTGTCTGATGGCTAACGCTGTTGCTGCTACTGACTTCAAGCACGCAGGGAGCGCCTGGGCTACTGAATCCAATTTACTTGAGAAATAAGCGCAAGGCTTATGTGAACCTGCTTGATCTTGAGTGAGGACAGACAATGCTGTACCATCACGTTCTGTAACAAAAAGTGTAAACGGTTTGCTGTAACATGGTGTCGCTAAAACTGGTGCTTGGCATAAGGCTTTCTTTAATTCTTCAAAAGCTTGTGTGTGTTCCTGAGTCCAAGGGAGAACAGTCGAAGTCGCTGCCTCTTGTGTCGTTAACTGGATGAGTGGTTTAGCTAGAAATGCATATTGAGGAATCCATTGTCTGCAGTACGAGGTGAGGCCTATGAAGGCCCGCACTTCCTTTTGTGTCTGAGGTTGTGGCATATTTACAATTAACTGAATGCGATCGGGAGTGAGCTGTCTCCCCACTTTGGACAGCAAGTGACCCAAGTACACAACTTGCTGGACACAGAATTGTAGCTTCGAAGGGGACACCTTGTGTCCCTTGTCAGCCAGAAAGTGTAAAACTGTTAGTGATGCGTGTTCACATTCGGGCTCACTTCGTGCGGTGATCAGCAGATCATCGACGTATTGCAGTAAAGCGGTGTTAACTGGCATTTGAATACCATCTAGTTGTCTTTTCAGTGCTTGACTATAAATGCTGGGGCTTTCTGTGAATCCTTGAGGTGCGCGGGAAAATTTGAAACTTCGTCCATTTAAACTGAATCCGAATAGATATTGGCTGTCGGGGTCAATAGGTACACTAAAGAAGGCGTTCTTGAGATCATTTACAGTAAAGAACGTTGCTTCAGAATCAATAGCAGTCAATAAAGAAGAGATGTCGGGGACCACAGGGTATTGTGGTACGATACATTTATTCAATTCTCTTAAATCAATCACCAGCCGATATACTGGCGGTGCATTGGGGTCAGTACGTTTAAGAATCGGAATGATGGGTGAATTACAGACATTGGAGTCGGTCTCTACGACCACTCCTTGGGCAATGAGCTCTTCAATGATTTTCAGTAAAGCCACTACAGCATCGGGTGGTAACTTGTATTGTCTGATTCTTGGTAAAACAACACCTGTCTTGAGTGTAACACGGTATGGAGTGATATGCATGCAACCTACATCAGTTGGGCCTTTTGCCCACAAGTAATCTGGCACATTTTTCAATCTGACATCAAATTCTCTCAAAACATAGTGACCCTTGAAATCCCGCAGAAAGAGTCTAACTCCCTCCGGGGAACAGCATATTATAGCTCCTAGAGCCTTCAGAGTTTTAATTCCTAACAGATTTTCTGGACATGATTTCGTCAGTAACAGGTCTGTAATACGTGATAATGGACCCACAGCCAAGGGTACTGGCTCTGATACCTCATTTACAATAGTCTGTCCTGAAAAACCAAGGGAAACATTCTGTGAGCCTGAGAGGGGTGCCCCTGGTACTTCATCATGACTGATTGTGGTGCGACTTGCCCCTGTGTCAATTAAAAACTTTCTATCTTTTCCCAATACCTGACTGTGTACATAAGGACCTTCTTGATCTACAGGAATTTCAATAAGAGGCAGGCCACCTTCCCTCTCTAGGCTGTTTCATGTATACCGGGGTTAATCTGGATATGCAGACTGGGCATACTGGTACATCTGTTGTGAAACTTGCTGAGTCGCGGCAATGGGCTGTGGCTGTGGTACTGCTACTGTCTGTGCTGTATGGGATGGAGCATGCATAGACTGTGTGTTCTGCATTGGCTGTTCGCTCTGTGAGGTCTGTTGATGCCCATGGTCATGTCTAGGTGGATGCTGTCTTTCTTTAGTTTTACCTGTCGATATGTTATGTTTCAAGACTGGACATTCATGTACGTAGTGACCTGGCTGCTTGCAATAATTACATGTCCCTTTAACGGGAGCTGTAGAGTGACTTGTCTGGGCCCCACCTTTTCTCTGACCGTCGGCTGGGACCGTCTGTGCTACTAACATTTTCATCTTTGTGTCTTTCATACGTTTCTGTTCCTGATCTTGTTCTTCTCTAATTCTGTTCTGGTGATATTGTAACATTTGTAACATCTGGGATGGCGTATTTGCCTGCCAAGTACTTTCAACTTTATACACTCGATTTTTAACTAATGGTAGGGAGTTCTCGACTAGTTTAGATACAAAAAGGTGTGGATATGACTCGCTACTTGGTTGGAGGCCACTATTAATAATGAAACATTTCTCGAATCTTGAATAAAAGTCACTAGTATCTTCATCTTGTTTCTGTTTACAGGACGAGATGGCGTCCCAATCTTCCTTTCTAGTGGTCAATAATCTTGGCAGGACCTGTACTATTAAACCGGGTAATGCTTTAGTCTTATCCCCAAGGCCTAACCCTGGGACCCGTTAACTTTCTTCGTCCTCTATTTCTGCCCATGCAATCTTTGTGTCCCCCACCTCCCATTCCCTTTCCTTCAATTTCTCGTAAATGCCCGTGGGCAACAGCACCTTCAACATTTTCATGATATCATCATACGTGTAATCCCCCATTAGTAACATGTCTTTAAGCTCTCTGTGAAAACCTGCAGGGTCTTTATCATGACACGGAACTAGTTTCTTCATTTCTAACAGTTCTAACTTAGTCAGTGGCGTGTGTACATATACACGTTTCAAGTGTTGATCCGCACCCATAACTGGGTGTACTTCTCGCAAGGGGTTCTGACTTTCCATGCCACCTCCGCATTGCATGTGATACGTTTTTCTTTCTGGAGGCGGGGCCGGGACATATTCAGAGCTTATGAAGGTGTTATATTTATGTCGTTGTTCTAGAATTATTTGTATTAACTTGGTACTGAAACCTCTCCATCTGTCCATAAGCAGGGCTTCTAATGTTTCGTGTAAGGGACCTGGATCGGAATGATGGTTTCTGTACTTGATGAGGAGGTGCTGAATCATGTATACACCTGCTAATTTCTGTTCGTCTGGAGAGAGGTTCAGGAATGTCTGTGCTAAGGTATCATCATTATATATGTCTGGATTTTCGGCCCATAACACGGCTGACCGAGCTAGTTCTTGTTCATCCATAGAATTGAGTACATGGTACCCCATTCGATCTCGAAGCCTTTTATCAGTTTCCTGGAACTGATGTTCAGAAGAATTCGGATTTGTTAAGGCAGAGAGAAAAACTCTCTTGTTCTCTGGACGGATGCCCTTCCTAAGGTAAGTTCCCTTACCTACGTACGCTATGGTATCTGTAGTCCTTTCAGGTTCTTCAAGTTCTTCTTCCTCCTCGGAGGAAGCTGGTTCTTTCCCTTTTTGGTGTGCCGCTATTACTGCCTTTCTAATTTTCTTGTACATACTGGCTATGCAAGTCCCCTTGTCATGTTTTCCATCGGCTATATTTTGGCCCCACTTGTTCAGTGCGTCCATTTCACTCTGATCTGTTCCAGGTCTATCTCGTTCTCTTATTAGAAAAATCTTAGTATCTGTGCTTGAATGTCAACCTTCTGTTTCTCCATGGCATCCTTGATACTGTCAGGGTCTTTCCCTGTCTGAACAAACTCATATATTCTATCTAGGCGTTCTTTCATTCCTACATAACATAGCAAGATGTCAGTAGCAGATCTTAACCGTAGTGATGCCAATATCATTAGATCTTCCTTACCGGGTACTGGATCATATCTACAAACGGAAATGTTTTCTCTAAATGCGTCAAAACGAGAAGACTTGAGCGTGAGAGGACTCTGCATATCCCTGATATTGAGTCTGCGTGCTAATGGCGGGGTCCGAAAACCCGCGGTCGCACCTCCTGAAGCGGAGGCTTGGGCATTATCTACCTGTGGAGTCTGTATCTGAACTTGAATTTTTCGTTTAGTAGGATCAGGTAGGCCTTGTTTCGGTAAGTCAATTTTGGGTGCGGGAAGTGGTGGAGCTGGCGGAACGGGGGAGGTCTGTCGCGGTATCGGTGGAACATGATCTGGGGGCGGATTGCCACCCCCATCCCTGTCAGTAGGCAAGGCACGAACAGGCAGATTGGTGTAAGCTGGTGCTATATCCTCTAAGTATGAATTTAGGAATATGTCTTTAGTAGTCTTATGCATTATTTTAGTTGGCACTAATGGTGGCGGTAAGTTTTTCGGTATTTCGGATAGGGCCTCAGGTGTACCCTCGGCCGCGAGATACATACCATTTAAGACATTGTTTCGGGCACGGTCTATTTGTTCTGTTTTTACTCGGATCCCTTCAGTAACTAATTCGTTTTCTTGGTCTTTCTCTGATTCTTTAAGTCTGTCTTCTCTACGGAGTGCTTTCTCAGCACGCTTATGTGATTCCTTACGCCAAAATTCTATGGCGTCTTTCTGAGATTGTCTAGCTTTCTTTTTCCATAATGCTTCTTCTACCTTCATGATGCACTCGGCATCCCATGTTCCGGTAGTGGGCCATCTGTGTCTTTCGTCTAGATGCTTGGTATAGTCGGCCCATAAGTCTAGATACAATATGGCATCTATGCCGTGCTTGTGATACATAAAGTTACCGGGAGTGTCCCTAGGGGGGATAGGAATTTCTTCCTCCAATATCCCTTTCCTAGTTCCTATCTGTTTTAACTTGTTGAAAAACGGCATCTTGTTTACTTATTACTGAACACTCAATCCTTACTGTTTAATACTGGTTTACAGCTAGTTTATACGGGAAACACAATAATTCACATTTAGACGATCACATTCATACCACGACATTAATCACATAAAAGACGTTTAAAACATAGATGACTACCCCCTATACTGGATGTACTGCTCAACAGTACAGATACACTGGTATAATAGTGCAAAAATTTAGAATACTAGATATACTGCTAAACAGTACAGATACACTGCCTAAAAACAGTGCAGACCGGACTTGTGTACCCAAACCCGTCTAGATACGTCCCAGCAATGGTACTCACCGGGAAGCACGGAACAGAAGGCCTCGGAAAACTCGACTGGACTCGACTCGACACTTCGGAAAACTTCGGAAAACTTCGGAAAACTTCGGAAACCTGGTGGGCCTCTTGACACCTCGGACCTTGCTTCTTTCGGCTAGGCTCTGGTCGGGATCCTCCGCACTCCTCACCGCCTCGTCTGGGCACTGATCGCAGTCTTTGTCACCTCCGTGGGTCAGAGGGAGATGCAGGAAATCCTGCCGGTACGCGTATGTTCCATCTAACTGATGGCAGGGGACAGAGCTTGCAATGCGCCAACCGGCGCGTGAGGTGGGGGAGGGGTCCCTATTCGGGCGCCAAAATGACGTAAATAATTAATTTACTCTCTTAATTTCTATGCAGGTAAGTACTTAATCAATAATAACTCAAATCGGAAGAAAAAAGACAGAGTCCGTGGTGTTAGAGTTCTTAGGGGTTTTATTCCTTAAAAAGGAATGGTCATGACAAGATATCTGATTCTGACCACCACAGGGGTGTCAGAAGGGATAGAGCGCTACATTTTATTTACAGTGCATAGCTTATATACTTAATTCACATCATAAGCAATAGTGTAGGAGGCGTAACAGCTGAGAGAAGACAAGATAACAGTATACACGTGGTACTAGTACGTAATCAAGAGGCGTGAACTAGAGGTGTGTGCTAGAAACGTCACAAGTAGGTGTCACCAAAGGGGTGGCACTAGCAGAAATGTTGCAATGTCAGCAGAAATTGGAAGCTTGGGTGCGCGCGCAGTTGCATGACGTGTGACTGACGTGAAGCTGGAGGGTGCAGGGGACTTGACATTCAAACTGACGGAAAGAGACAGAAGTCTGGCATGTCAGATCAACTTGTACTTTTATCATATCTGATATCTGGTGTTGTAGGAACTAAGCTATCTGGGCGGAAAGGTCTCTGGGGCAGAAGCTATTCTATACTGACTGAAAGTGCGTGTATAAGCGCCTGAGTGTCTGCAAGAGAAACGTGGGGGCATGGGCCTTCCATGGGGGCATGGTAACAGAGGCTATGAATTACTTGAATTAATGGCACAGAGACAGGCCGGCCCTTTGGCTCTGCAGCTGGGAGGATGTTTACTTAAACTAGTAGGCAGGAATGCATTTTCGAGGAGCAGATCAGATAATTCGAAGGTTGAAGTCAGTCTTGGCAGAAAACAGGCTGAGCCGAGCACGAGGGGCCGCGCTGGAAGTAAGTCAGAGTTCACGGGTACAGAGGCAGCCTGGGCTGAGGCCCTCGTAGTCAGATGCCAGAAAAGAGGCTCGGTGGCAGAAATTCAGGGCCTACTTAACTAGAGCTGAAAAACGGAGAAGTACACCACAAAAAGACGTTGGCATGGCATACTTAGGAACGGACCATTCAACCCGTTCAGGGTGGGTCTGAAAGAGGACATATTAACGTTGGACGCAAATGTATTTGCGTCTTCATAGCTGGCACAGGAGGGAAGTTACATGTACTTTAAGCTTGATACATGGAGTCGGTGGGGTACACGATAGGGAACATAACATGACCAAAAATTTATATTTCCTCACGTGGGGCAAAGAAGAAGCGAGCGTGGTCTCCCTGAGGATCGATCAGGTGAGAGAAGGGTGATCGTGACACAGAATAATAATACACAAGTTTTAAAATCACAAGTATAGAATAGTTTTAAAAATAGCGCTCCCGGCTGTGCCTCAGGAGTAGGGTCTGATGAGAGCTCAGAATTCGCTCTGCTTATGAAGGCAAAGGGGGCGTGGCCTGTAGCGAGTGGGCGTGGCCAAAGAACGGCTCACTAGCTGCTGGCGGTGGTGAACAGGGCGTTCCCTCTGCAGCGATTAGCTCTGCTGCGTGGGGCAAAGAAGAAGCGAGCGTGGTCTCCCTGAGGATCGATCAGGTGAGAGAAGGGTGATCGTGACACAGAATAATAATACACAAGTTTTAAAATCACAAGTATACAAAAGTTTTAAAAATAACGCTCCCGGCTGTGCCTCAGGAGTAGGGTCTGATGAGAGCTCAGAATTCGCTCTGCTTATGAAGGCAAAGGGGGTGTGGCCTGTAGCGAGTGGGCGTGGCCAAAGACCGGCTCACTGGCTGCTGGCGGTGGTGAACAGGGCGTACCCTCTGCAGCGATTAGCTCTGCTGCGTGGGGCAAAGAAGAAGCGAGCGTGGTCTCCCTGAGGATCGATCAGGTGAGAGAAGGGTGATCGTGACACAGAATAATAATACACAAGTTTTAAAATCACAAGTACACAAAAGTTTCAAAAATAACGCTCCCGGCTGTGCCTCAGGAGTATGGGTTATTGATTGGTTGCCCAAGTATTTGTATGGGAGACAGTGTGTGTGTGGGTGGCTGGGAGGTGTATGAATCTGTGCATAGATGTGTGAGCAGTTGATTCACTAGATGTATGGGTTCAAAAGTGCATGTGGAAACAGCTGTATGGGCGGTTGACTGTGTGCATGAGTGTATTGGTGAGTGAATGGATATCTCAGTGCTACATGTCAAAGTAAGTACATATGTAAAACACAGTACATGTGAGAGTTGACATATATAAAAATCTGTGCATAAGAGCCAGTGAATGTGTGAGTGGCTGTATGGATCATTGTGAACTTGTATCAGGGATTGTACAAGAGAGTAAATATGTGTTAGTATATGTTTGAATAAGTAAGGCGTGTATAACTGTATAGTTGAGGAAATGGAGGTGTGATTGATTCTTTGCATGACTGACTAGGTGTGTGAGTAACTCCATGGATGAGTGACAGTCTGTGAGTGTCTGTTTACACTGAGTGTATCTAAGGTTATATTAGAGTCTGAAGAGGTTCATCGTATTATCACATGAATGATGTCATCAGTGATGTGATAAGTAATGTCAAATGAGATGTCATCAGTGATGTCATTTGAGATGTCATCAGTGATGTCATCAGTGATGTCATTTGAGATGTCATCAGTGATGTCATCAGTGATGTCACTGACCATGTCATGAATGATGTAATATGTGACATCATCAGCAGTGGATTGCGGGTGCGCGATATATAGTTAGTGCAACTAACCATATATGGGAATTTCAATGGTTTTGTGCGAGTAAAATAAGGTTTTGTAAATGCTAATCCCTAACTATATATGGTCTATAACCTATGGTTTTTTCAGTGAATTTTCAAGGTTTTGTAAATGCTAATTCCTAACTATATATGGTCTATAACCTATGGTTTTTTCAGTGAATTTCAATGTTTTTTTAATAGTAAATATCAAAAGCTGTAAAATGTATTCTTATTCTAATTCAAAAATATATTTTGTATTTTTTTGTATTATATTTTTTTAATAACAATTTTTTTTTTAATTATTTTTTAATTGTTTCGCTGCCGGTCCGCGAACCGGTAAACGTTCCGTTAGTGCAAGTACCGCATTAGAAAGCCACATCGTGACGCGTCGCGTAATCGCAACGTATCGCGTTACTGCGTAATGCGCCTTATGACGCGCCGCGTTAGCGCACCCGGAAGCGCTCTGGAACGCGAACCAAGGCGCGAAACGCAGAGCCCCGGAAACGATCCGAGGCGCGGCGCGGAGCGCGTAACGTAAGCATAACAGGTCATGTGACTAGTTTATAAAACTTTTCATTGGTTCATTTTACTTTTAGTTTCCTAATGATGGAAGGCTTGATCATAGGACGTAAAATTAACACTTTTCATTGGTTTAGAACATTTTTTTTCCCAAATGATGAAAGTCCCACCTTTTTTCCTCACTCTGACTTTCATTTTTATGAGAGAAAAACCTATTTCTGCTTGTTCAGTCATGGCATCTGTAGTAGCTGCAGCTGGTGGACCCCCAGCACCACCACCACCTCCAAGGAAGAGTGGACCACCTCCTCAGGTCATCCTCCAACAAGAGGAGGAAGAAGAAGAAGAAGAGGAACAGGAGCAAGGGACAAGGGTTTTTTTAAAAGAACAGCCAAGGAGGTCCCATATAAAAGAAAATTTTATTTGGCAATTTTTTTCCATTCCTCCACATGAAAAAAAGGTAAATGCCCGGTACGTTACCTTCCTCATCTGCATTGGTACCTACATGTTGCTACGTAAATAAAAAAAAACAAAAAGAAAACAACAAAACGAACAATCAATAAACATCCAATATTTAAAAAGTCTATCATTCTTGTTTCCTTATAGTACGCTCCCTCGACCGCTTTCCGGTGCGCGTACCGGGCGCACCCCCCGCGGGTCCCTTTTAAAGCCCCCACATCAAACCTAGGGGGTCAGGGAGGGTCTACTCTGCCCCTTATGGTCATTTCCCCCTTTGTTTTGGCCACCTCTCATGTCTCGATCCTACCGAGACACAAGATGGCGGCCGCTCCGGACTGTTTAGAATGTTTACAGACACCCAAGAGCCAATCAGCTTTCCGTGCTGTAATGGCAGAGTTTTTGGCTTTATTTAGCAGTGATATAGATCATTAATCTTGCTCGCATCTAGTATAGGTATTCTTAGCCTGTGTTGGCCCTTTTAAGCCCTTTTTCCAGACCTAGAAGAGGATAGCTGCTTAATATGCCTTTATTCTTGACTTTAACCTGTCTATTGCCTATTGGCTTTGACATATTAGACACATTGGTATGGTTTATGTAGGTATTTTGACAGAGCTAAGGAGCATTTCACCCCTTTCAGGCCTACAGGCCTAGAGCTAGAGGGACTCCATCTTGATGAAGCTGAGAGGCTTTTCAGGGCAAAGGCAAAGTTTATAGTTATAACTGTTGTTCGCCCTAAGCGGACCGGAGAGAACCGGCCAGAGCTGAATCTAATCAGGAATTGTTCCCGGGCTCAGGTCTCTAGACGAAACAAGCAGACTGGTCACTGTGGGAGCGTCTAGCGCAAGGAGCCTGGTGCATGGGATTGGTGGGAGGAAGCTGCTGGCTGGAACTTTCCATGAGGAAACAGCATTCTATATCAGTGAAGTGCAGAGGCGGAGCCAGTGAGTCGAGCAGAGGGAGTCGAGCAGAGTGAGAGTCGAGTGAAGGTGGCGAAGCCAGAGGTTCGTGTTAAGGTGGAGGAGTGGAAAGCAGTGGAGTGGAGTTGGCAGAGAGAGAGAGGGTTCAAGCTGGAGAAGAACTGAGTTGAATAGTGAGCTGGAACTGAAGGAAGCAGTCAGAAGCAGTTGCTTATCAGGAGGAGGTGTGAATAGCTGGAGTCTGAAGTAATGCCTTTTAGAAGAGACGGAGGAGAGATCGTGGACTAACCTATGGGAGCAGATGGAGTTAATTGGACATTGGCGCAGAGACAGAGTGAATAAGCTAGTGGAATGAACGGTGATCAGAGCGGCAGGAACTATTAAGATTGAAGATGGAAGGTGGAGACAGTTCGTGAGGGGGAGAGGAGTCCAGTGCAAAGTGATCAGCGCAGAGGTGTACCCAAGAGTGCAGGAGAGAGAGGGAGTCTGAGATGAGCCAAGGCACAGACGAGAGAGGAACCCAGATGACAGCTAGAACAAGACTTCACACTAATCAGGTGATATTGTTTTCATCACATTAGTTTACTTTACACTTGCATCTTAATCTTGTCCTTATTCCCTAGGCTATTGTATGTTTAAATCTTTTCCCTTTCAGCGGAGTGTTCCTGTTATGTTTAATCTTTTCTCTTTCAGCGGTGTGTTCTACCTATAGTCTTTGTCAGTTCTGTGTAAAGGTTTATATTGTACTAATAATAAATGACCCCATTAATTAGTGAATTAGTGTGCATGAGTTCTTTTATGATAAAGTTATCCTGGCTTCAAGCCAGTTGCTGTTGAGCCACTGATGGATCAGAAGGGAGTAGGAGTGCTTAAATCAGGAAATAACTCAATCACATAGTGTGTATATCTTTGTCCCCATACAGTGAGGGTAATCTTTCCTGGTAGGTATTGCTGTTTGAACAGATGCTACCCCTGATCAGGTAAGTAATAGTGAGGGAGAGAGGAGACTTGCAACTAAGGGACTAAGTTAGTACACCATCCCATAATATTATTGTAGTAGCAGACCCTTAGTGAAGAGACTTCCCAATATATATATATATAGGTGTTCATAGGAATGTGGTCGTCGTTGATATACGGCGTTAGTGAGAACACTGGGGAGGATTACCAGTGCCGATACCCACAGGATTGTGGCTTGAATAAGTGAGAGCACTAGGAGGTCGAACTAGTGTGTAGTTTTGCAGGATTGCAAACAGTTTGAAAAAGGGAGCATTGGGTTCTGCAGGCCCATGTGTAGACGCACCGGATTGTGTGTCATATCTGCCCTAGGGTAGAACGGTCTGGGTCAGGGTGGCCGCGAGACCAACTGATGTGAATAAGTGTGGTGTAGGGTATGGATATCCCTAGTAATCAGTGAGTATTCTTAGTATCCCTATAGATTTAGTGGTATTTTTAATAATATGAGCTTGTATATTGCGAGTTCCCCATCCTCAGGTAGGTACCAGGTGCCTGGATAGTTGGTCCTGAGGAGGGATGTGATTACGTTCTGGCTGGGTTGGAGGGGCCCCTAGGGGCTGATCCCACCTACTCAGAAAATCCAGCCATTACATTTGGCGTAGTCGGCATCTTACTAATTCTGTGTGTCCTGGCCATGTGCTTAGATTGTTTCCCATGTGTTGTGTGGGAGTGCCCTGAGCGCCAAACATTACATTTGGCGTAGTCGTCATCTTACGAATCCTGTGTGATCTGGCCATGTGCTTAGATTGTTTCCCATGTGTTCTGAGGGAGTGCCCTGAGCGCTGGTTCCATCTGGCGTAATGTTGCAGTTTATGTAGCCTGTTAGACCTATAGGCTTGAACAGTTGCAGCGTGAGGAGATTGCATTACATCATGGCATTAGGTCTATTCAGGGTGGAAGGAATGGTTTTCATCTTGGTGTTTAAAGTGTCAGGGTTGAAGGATGGCATTACATGAGGAAGCCAGTTACATCTTTGTGATGGTCCAATTGTATAAATGTGTGTAAAAAATGCTTTTAAATTGCCCATTAAATTGCTTGCTGCATCTGCTTATGCTGTGCAATGTGAAATGTGTTCATTGTAATATGATCTGTGGAGTTCTTTGAATATAGCTCCTTGTAAATATGACTTGTGAATAGCGCCATGTTAATGTGGCTTGTGAGGTGCATGTTCTCATGTTGATTTACTGTGTTCCTTGTGCATTGCGCCTTGGATATATTGTTTGTGAAAAGCTTGTCTTGTAAATATGGCTTGTGAATAGCGCCATTTTATTGTGGCTTGTGAGGTGCATGTTCTCATGTTGATCTGCTGTGTTCCTTGTGCATTGCGCCTTGGATATATTGTTTGTGAAAAGTTTGTCTTGTAAATATGGCTTGTGAATAGCGCCATGTGGTCATGGCTTGGACAGGGCATGTTATCATTACGTTAGGCAGGAGAGAGCTGGATCTCTCTCGGGTGCTTGGGGATAACGTTTTTGAAAATATGTGGACGTGTTATCTGTAAACGTGAAGAAATGTGCTCATGACTTTCCCATGTATCCATGGACATTGGGGAATGATTGTGCTTGAGCTGCCAAAGGGTTAATATCTTGAGTTGAGATGGCAGTCTTTATTTTTAACATGCTGTCAATATGCATGGTTATCTGACCTGACTATAAAAGTCAGTGGATTATTTGATGGTTTGATTTTGACTTTTTTTTTTAGTTCCTTGGTCTGCCTATGTGCTTTGTCAACTTCTTGACGGGAAGGTAACATCTTGTGCTTTGCGAAGGGTTCTGTTCATTTCACATTCTTTTTGAAATGCGTCTACGAATTTGTGTGGGTTTGTCTTGGAACTGATGTGGTTATAAATCAACCAGTCGGATTGAGATAAAGGGTTTGCACGGAGAGAGAAAATGAGTGAAATGTTAAAAAGATGGCCCGTTAGAATGCATGCTACGGGCTGTTTTCATTAATTATTTCTTTGAGGGGTTTCCATCTAGATAGGAATGTGCTGGTTGCAATGTTCACATGTTGAGATTAATCAATCTTGCCCGACAGTGCATGGTAACATGTGCTTTTAATTAGTGAAAGGCAACCGTGTGCCTTTGAAAAAATATTAAATGTAACATTATTATTTTCCCAAATGTAAATTAAAATGTATTCTTTTATAAAATGTGTCAGCAAAACCAGCCTCGGGTAGTTAACCAACTCAGTTAGAAAATAATTGGTTGTTTATTAGTGTATGAATGTGGCCCTTTTATTAGGTTGGCCTAAATGGCTTACATGTTAAATTACATTGTAATGTACAAATATGTTGTTTTACAAATTATTTCTCATTCAGCAGCTGACAATGGTCCATGTTAATTCGTTTTTTTTTCCCAAATGCAGAATGTATAATCTTGTGTGCACAACTTAGTTGCCCCTTTCTAAATAAGTGCCTATATTTTAAATGTCTTGCCTTTAGCTGAATTAGTTAGACAAAAGTCTTTTTAGAAACTGGAGCTTTTAATTAGCAGTACACTGTAACAGAATTGTTTTTTTTTTTTTTTTTTTTTTTTTTAAATGCTAGCTTTCGTTCGTTAGCACAATCAGGCCTGGGAACAGGCAAGGAATTTGTTTGTCGACCTTGGCAGACCAGCTGGTTTGTGCAGACGAGTTTTTTTTTCCTTCATTCTGCAGGTTCCGATCACGTCCCTGTTTGTTATGATTGGCTACAATCCAATTTTCTTCCGCGAACGGCTTGTTTATTTAAGGGCGGGGTGACCTGGCTCTTCCTGGCTGTTGACGCAGGCAGCTTCATTGCCTGCTGATAAGGGACTCTTGCAGACTCTTGCCCTTGGAGTTAGTTAGTTGCAGTGGGCCTGGGCGGGCTTCTCTGACCAGGGAAATGGGAGGCTTGCAGTTCCCTGCTCTTGCTGTGAAATCATCACTTGGCAGTGATTCAAGTAGCTTCACACTGTAGCATGGCTCCTGCTCTGAAGGGAGGGGCTGGCTTAGAGAGGATTAGGGTATGTTAGGCCCCACTCAATACACTTAAAAGTTACATTTTGAATGTTTTTAATTAATTAGGATATTTTCTTTTCAATAATGAAAGGCACCCGGGGTGCTTTTTAAATGGAAAATTTTATTTTGCAAGAATAATGATACTTGTTTTCTTGTCTCTAGGATTGCTGGGTTGTGGTTGTGCGTGGGTCGATCCCCCCTCCCACTTCCTTTCTTGTTTTAGTTTTTTACTTTCATGTTTTTATTTTAGTTTATTATTTTTGGATGATGGAATCAGACCAGACCAGACCAGACCAGACCAGACCGGAAGGGTGATGGATGGCCGCATCGGAGGAAGTGTCCGGATACCGAAGATGCAGGGTGGTGGCCTACACTGAAAAATTAAGATTGACTTTTTTTTGGACTCGGTTACATAATTCCTTGGCCTGCAATTTTTTTTTTTTGTTTTTTTTTTTGACATCACTACGAGCAGGCCCCACTTTTAAAAAAAAAAAACACAAACATGTTTTATTTGTGACAGAATCATACAGGGATTTGCTTGCATAATCCCTTGGACAAGCAGGCCCCACTTTTAAAGCAAAAAACATGTCACCTATTATAGTTTTTCTGTTTTCTTCAAAACAGTTTTTGCCAATGTTGAATGGTGGTGCACACATGTGTTCCACAGTATGATGTAAAATGGATGTTTTAAGCTTGGTGTTACACCAGCTATCTTGTAGAAATGTGGTTGTTTTTTTTTACTGTTCTTACACTTTCACCTTGATTGATCAAAGGGTGGTTACCTTAGACTTTGGATTGTTCTGGGGGTGTGTCTTTTAGTATGATTATGTATTGATGTTTGCCCAAACCTTGACACAGTTTGTCATGTCTACTTCTCAGATTTCACTTTAAATTGACAAATGTCAGTAGGTAGGCCTCATTTAGGCCCATTGTTATTTTCATCCCACAAACAAGCCCCTACACCAATAGTTTTATGAGTCATCATTAGCTTAAGTTGCCTATAGTAGGTAGGGCTCATTTAGGTCCTTTGTTGTTTTCTCATTAGGAGTTGAAACACATTTAGTTCTTAAGTTGGCAATAGTAGGTAGGCCTCATTTAGCCTTAAGTTGTCCGAAGTAGGCCCCATTTAGGCCCCTTGCTGTTTTCATTCAACACATAAGTCCCTACATCACTAGATTTCACCAGTTATCATTAGAAGTTGAGGCACATTTAGTTTGAGGATGCTTTGGTTAGTTTCTGTTGTTATCAGATCCAATCTCAGATATGTTTCGGCATTCAAGTCAAGGGTGCTTTGATTTGTTTTCAGTTGGTTGTTAGGTTTGTATTTCCTATCATTGAGTTTCAGGTGGAATTTCCTTAAGTTGTCATTGTTTTTTGGGAGTTTTTTAGGTTTTGATTTGTTGATAGATTGTGTTGATGTTTGTTTATCTGGATGTTATTGTTTATAAGATGTTCGCAAGATAAGGATCTAAGGGTGGATGGCAGAGTTTTTGGGCTCTATTTAGCAGTGATATAGATCATTAATCTTGCTCACATCTAGGATAGGTATTCTTAGCCTACGTTGGATAGATTATGTTGATGTTTGTTTAGATGGTTGTTGTTGTTTACTGATGCTCGCAAGATAAGGATCTAAGGGTGGAGTGTAATGGCAGAGTTTTTGGCTTTATTTAGCAGTGATATAGATCATTAATCTTGCTCGCATCTAGTATAGATATTCTTAGCCTGTGTTGGCCCTTTTAAGCCCTTTTTCCAGACCTAGAAGAGGATAGCTGCTTAATATGCCTTTATTCTTGACTTTAACCTGTCTATTGCCTATTGGCTTTGACATATTAGACACATTGGTATGGTTTATGTAGGTATTTTGACAGAGCTAAGGAGCATTTCACCCCTTTCAGGCCTACAGGCCTAGAGCTAGAGGGACTCCATCTTGATGAAGCTGAGAGGCTTTTCAGGGCAAAGGCAAAGTTTATAGTTATAACTGTTGTTCGCCCTAAGCGGACCGGAGAGAACCGGCCAGAGCTGAATCTAATCAGGAATTGTTCCCGGGCTCAGGTCTCTAGACGAAACAAGCAGACTGGTCACTGTGGGAGCGTCTAGCGCAAGGAGCCTGGTGCATGGGATTGGTGGGAGGAAGCTGCTGGCTGGAACTTTCCATGAGGAAACAGCATTCTATATCAGTGAAGTGCAGAGGCGGAGCCAGTGAGTCGAGCAGAGGGAGTCGAGCAGAGTGAGAGTCGAGTGAAGGTGGCGAAGCCAGAGGGTCGTGTTAAGGTGGAGGAGTGGAAAGCAGTGGAGTGGAGTTGGCAGAGAGAGAGAGGGTTCAAGCTGGAGAAGAACTGAGTTGAATAGTGAGCTGGAACTGAAGGAAGCAGTCAGAAGCAGTTGCTTATCAGGAGGAGGTGTGAATAGCTGGAGTCTGAAGTAATGCCTTTTAGAAGAGACGGAGGAGAGATCGTGGACTAACCTATGGGAGCAGATGGAGTTAATTGGACATTGGCGCAGAGACAGAGTGAATAAGCTAGTGGAATGAACGGTGATCAGAGCGGCAGGAACTATTAAGATTGAAGATGGAAGGTGGAGACAGTTCGTGAGGGGGAGAGGAGTCCAGTGCAAAGTGATCAGCGCAGAGGTGTACCCAAGAGTGCAGGAGAGAGAGGGAGTCTGAGATGAGCCAAGGCACAGACGTGAGAGGAACCCAGATGACAGCTAGAACAAGACTTCACACTAATCAGGTGATATTGTTTTCATCACATTAGTTTACTTTACACTTGCATCTTAATCTTGTCCTTATTCCCTAGGCTATTGTATGTTTAAATCTTTTCCCTTTCAGCGGAGTGTTCCTGTTATGTTTAATCTTTTCTCTTTCAGCGGTGTGTTCTACCTATAGTCTTTGTCAGTTCTGTGTAAAGGTTTATATTGTACTAATAATAAATGACCCCATTAATTAGTGAATTAGTGTGCATGAGTTCTTTTATGATAAAGTTATCCTGGCTTCAAGCCAGTTGCTGTTGAGCCACTGATGGATCAGAAGGGAGTAGGAGTGCTTAAATCAGGAAATAACTCAATCACATAGTGTGTATATCTTTGTCCCCATACAGTGAGGGTAATCTTTCCTGGTAGGTATTGCTGTTTGAACAGATGCTACCCCTGATCAGGTAAGTAATAGTGAGGGAGAGAGGAGACTTGCAACTAAGGGACTAAGTTAGTACACCATCCCATAATATTATTGTAGTAGCAGACCCTTAGTGAAGAGACTTCCCAATATATATATATATAGGTGTTCATAGGAATGTGGTCGTCGTTGATATACGGCGTTAGTGAGAACACTGGGGAGGATTACCAGTGGCGATACCCACAGGATTGTGGCTTGAATAAGTGAGAGCACTAGGAGGTTGAACTAGTGTGTAGTTTTGCAGGATTGCAAACAGTTTGGAAAAGGGAGCATTGGGTTCTGCAGGCCCATGTGTAGACGCACCGGATTGTGTGTCATATCTGCCCTAGGGTAGAACGGTCTGGGTCAGGGTGGCCGCGAGACCAACTGATGTGAATAAGTGTGGTGTAGGGTATGGATATCCCTAGTAATCAGTGAGTATTCTTAGTATCCCTATAGATTTAGTGGTATTTTTAATAATATGAGCTTGTATATTGCGAGTTCCCCATCCTCAGGTAGGTACCAGGTGCCTGGATAGTTGGTCCTGAGGAGGGATGTGATTACGTTCTGGCTGGGTTGGAGGGGCCCCTAGGGGCTGATCCCACCTACTCAGAAAATCCAGCCATTACACGTGCGCAAGTCACGTGGCGCGCCCGGTGCGCTCCCCGGTGTGCGTACCGGGGCGCGCTTATAGATATATATATTTTTTTGAACCTAAATTACTCAAAATCCACTGGAGCACATATCTTGAGACATAGCAAAGGCACATCGGGCTACCAGTCCCTACAATTTTGCCAAGTTTGGTGTAAATCCATTCAGCCGATTGGGCTAAAAGTGAGGTCGACCGCCCTATGGAAATTAACATGGGAAAACGTGTTTTGGGATCCCCCTTTTATCTCGGCCCCCGCTTAACGCATCCCCTCAAACTTTCTGGAAAGGACCGGAGCTCGACGAGGCCATTTTGAGGACATTTTCAGGCAGATTCGTCAACCGGCGCCAAAGTTATTCCAAATAGAATTTTGAGATTTAACATTCCAACTATAACTACCTACTGGCGACCGCCAGTAGGTAATATATATATATATATATATATATATATATACCGTGCTGCGTCGGGTAGGAAGGGTTCCATCCTGCAGTCTTTCAAGTAGATTGGAGCGGAGCTCCTCTCCACGGGATGAGCAGCCGTGAGTAATTTTGCAATACAAATCGCTCAAGAGCAACGAGAGGGCACACCACGGCACTTGACCATTTCCAGCCTTTGCAAAAACAAGCTCGTCTTTTTAATTTCCCTCCCTACTAAGGGTACAAAAACAGCCTGTGACAATGGTGGAATTACACTGAACCTACTACAGGAAAGACGATGCACCTCCAAAGGGGACTACATTTCCCATAACACTTCCGTGCTAATGAATTGTGCTACGCCCACTGTGGGAGCTACTTTGATTAAATGGCAAGTTGTAAAGGAGGTGCGTGATCAGTGTTCTTTTTGCTGCTAGCCCATGATGAAGAGGCGTACTGAGCCTCGAAACGCGTCGGCAGAGGCAGATTGAAATACCTTGGGTAATGAAGGACGAGCTGCAGCGAGGCTGGAAATGGTCAAGTGCTGTGGTGTGCCCTCTCGCTGCTCTTGAGCGATTTGTATTGCAATATATATATATATATATATATATATATATATATATATATATATTACCTACTGGCGGTCGCCAGTAGGTATATATAGTTAGGATTTTTTCTCTATGGGACTTTTGAAAATTCTATGTCTAATAACTTTGCCGTTTGTGGACGGAATTGGCTGAAATTTTCAGGAAAATTGCACATTTTGTTTCTGAGCAGCCCCTGAAAATGTGGGGGGGTTTCGTCAAGGGGGGGCCGAGAAAAAAGGGGAGTCCTAAAACACGTTTTTCCCATTCATTTGGCCTCACTTTTAGCTCGAACGGCTGAATGGATTTGCACAAAACTTGGCAAAATTGTAGGGACTGTTAGCCCGATGTGCCTTTGCTGGGTCTCAATATATGTGCTCCAGTGGATTTTGAGAAATTAATGTTTTAAAAAACAGATATATCTGTGACAGCGTTCCGGGTAGCGCTCCGGTTCGCGTACTTTTCGCGTTACGGAACTTTGCGAAGTGCACAACATACTTCAGTTTTTAAAATGACATCTTACCTTTCAAAAAGAAGTTTAAGGTGTCAGTGAAAATGCTCTTGAAATGTACTTCAGGAAGCAGTAGTCAAAATGGCTGTGTTTCTCTCTCTTTCTTTATATATATTCAGGTACATAACCAATCAAATGTCATGAAATAATAGTAGAAAATTAAAGTAACATTTTAATTGGTTGTCAATTCTAACACTTCATATGTGTTTTTGTCGTGTAATTTACCTCAGGATATTTAGTCAGGCCTACAGCATAAATGTCTCAATGGAATTCCATCAAATTTGGGTAAATGGTAGGGACTGCTATGTAGTATGTAGTACTCAGACAAGACGGAGGTCCTCATCCTGGGCTCTTCGCCCTCCGCCTGGGACGACTCCTGGTGGCCCCCCGCCCTGGGCACCGCACCCAAACCGACAGACCACGCACGCAACCTGGGCTTCATCCTGGACTCCTCCCTCTTCATGACCAGGCAAGTCAACGCCGTCTCCTTGGCGTGCTTCAACATCCTACGCATGCTACGGAAGATCTTCTGGTGGATCCCCACCGAGACCAGGAAGACCGTCACCCAGGCCCTCGTCACCAGTCGACTGGACTACGGCAACGCCCTCTACGCCGGTACCACCGCCAAGCTCCAGAAGAGACTTCAGCGGATCCAGAATGCCTCAGCCAGACTCATCCTCGACATCCCACGAACCAGCCACATCTCCGGACACCTGAGAGACCTGCACTGGCTCCCAGTCAACAAGAGAATCACCTTCCGCCTCCTCACCCACGCACACAAAGCCCTACACGACCAAGGCCCGAGCTACCTCAACAACCGAATCAACTTCTACGCTCCCAAACGCCACCTCCGATCAGCCAACCACGCCCTCGCCGCCGTCCCCCGCATCCGAAGAGCGACAACAGGGAGAAGGTCCTTCTCCTACCTGGCCGCCAAGACCTGGAACTCCCTCCCGACCGACCTGCGCCTGACCCAAGACCACCTCTCCTTCAGGAAGAAGCTGAAGACCTGGCTGTTTGAGCAGTAACGGCACCCCCCTCCCCCCAGCGCCTTGAGACCCTACGGGTAAGTAGTGCGCTCTATAAATGTCTTTGATTGATTGATAGTAGGGCCTATTCTATATTTGATGAAAGTGTCTCCAGTGGTTTTTCTGTAAATTACTTTCCCACCTTTTTTAGGGAGCGCTTACCGGTGCGCGCCCCGGTAGGCACACTGGCAGCGTTACGGGAGTCCTCCATTTTGTCTTTCGGTAGAATCGAGACACAAGAAGGAGGACAAACAACGTTGGTAATGGGTAGAAGGGGGCAGGGTAGTCACTTCCTGACCCTCTAGGTTTTCTGAGGGGGGCTTAGGACACTCATATAGGCCAAAAATAAAAATAAAAATTTTAAAATTTGCGGGGGGAGCGCCCGGTACGCGCACCGATAAGCGTACCGGGAGCGTACTTTGGTGAAAAATAGTGAAAAAAGTTAGAAAAAGATAAACGTTTTGAATGATCAGAGGTAGGGTAGCTCTGAAAAGAGCTTTTGGGTTCTGTGGCTGATTTAGGTACCTACAAGTTGGTTCCAATGCACAGTCTTAAATTCAGGAGGAATATTCTATTCCCCTCATCTGAGAAGTGCACACCATCTCCTCTGTAGATGTCTTGCATGTTGTAACGCAAGTTGTTGTTGTATATTGAACCCATTCCAAAGTCTCTCATGTAAGCAGAAACGGATTTATTCACATGTTTCCGTGCTTTCTCAAATTATGGACAAAATTGGTTGGACCAGTTCCATTTCTGTCTTTGGCATATATTGGAATATACCAAGGCAGTTTGTGGAAAAAGTTTCATCAATTGATCAAAGGTGTCCTTTAAAAGCATTTCCAGACCAACCCCAGTCATAGTGCCCAAATCATTTCCACCACAGCGCACTATTAAGAGGTCAGGGTTTGGCAGATGCAAAAAGGTTTTCACCAATGGTATCAATTGATGACATCTCAATCCTCTCTGGCCAATCCACTTGATTTCCACATTTGATAAATCAAGGTTGTGATAATTTCTGCTTGCTGCGTACCTTTGAGCCCAGTGGATGTAGCTATGTCCAATGATCCACACAGAACACATGATGAGAGAAGGTTCAGGTGCAGTCAGATGAAGTGTGGGAATGAAATGGCAGTTGGAACAGTAGGAGTTAGTTGGAACAGTAGGAGTTTACAAAAATTATTGTGGAGTTTCCCTGCTGTTGAATCACAAGCAATGATTGGTGGATTCAGTTAGTTGAAAACAGAAAGTTAGGGTGTATGGTTGTGTTGTGTGTAAGAAGCAATTTGAATGGTTAAGAAAAGTCACTAAAAGCAATAATGCCCTGGATAAGCTGGTGTATTGAGAGGTCAAACATCCTTGCTGACTTAATATGCAACATTGTAGAATACACTTTTGAACCTGAGAGTTCAGTTAGGAGTGAGTTGCTATGGTAACAGATAGAAAGGTCTGAGAGGGGAAAGGGTGTTGGTTTGAAAATAGTGAGGGAAGATTTGTGATTGGTTGAAATAAGGCATATGTGTGTAAAGTTAGAGATTTTCTATGCCAGTCTTGGTTTCAGTGTATTGAGTGCACACCTTTTGCTCTGCTAAAGAAAAATTGGTGTGTGTGTCTGACACTGTTTTCAATCTCCCAAAGCATTTGTAAAGGTAAGTAATGATTTATTTAATTTAGATAGAGACTTGTTTGCTCTATGGAGAATATTTGGAAGCAGATAGCATATTTGCTTCTCTTTTCCTTACTTTCCTACCACATTCAACTTCTTTCAGTGCCCCTGCTCACCCACACTCCCTCTCTTTCCTTTTTTTTCTGCTTCACTTAATCCCTTTCTGACACTCCTTCCTTTACTCTCTCTGTTCTTTCTTTCTGTCACTCCCCATGTCTTACCCTTATTCACTTTTATCCACCCTCTTCCACTCCTCTTTACTTACACTCACTGCTATTTTCTTTCCCTCCGTCACCATTGTTCATTTTCTCTGGTTCCGTCACTACCTTTCATTCCTCATCCTTTACTCTCCTTCCTTTTACTGTCATCACCCATTCACATTCTCCTAGAACATCTGCTTTAGTTTTCTTCCTCTTTCTTCTCTTCTTTTGCTCCCTTATTCATTTTCCTTTTCTCAGTTACTTCCTCTTATACATTTTCTCTGTTTTACTATCTCTTACACAGTCCCTCTGTGTTTCTCCCTCTAGCTCTCTTTCTCTTTACACCATTCTCTTTTTGTCCCCATTCCTCATGCTCACTCCTTTTTTTTTCTTTTTTTTTGTTGGTGCGCTGACGGGACGCGGCCCGGTACGCGCACCGGGGCGCTGACCGGTACGCGCACCGGGGCGCTGACCGGTACGCGCACCGGGAGCGCTCCTGAGTGAAATATAAAAAAAAGAATATACTTTTTTTTTTAAAAAACATTATATTAATATACAATATAGGATTCATTTTTAGACAAACATACCTTTCTAAGCTATAGATATTTGCAAAAAAATAACCTTAGAAATTCACTAAAAAACACATAGGTATGAGTCCATATAAAAAGTTAGGAATTAGCAGTTAAAAAACCGATGGAATTCACTGAAAAAACCATAGGTTTCACACCAGTTATAGTTAGGAATTAGCATTTAAAAAACCTATGAAATTCACTGAAAAAACCATAGGTTTCATACCAGTTATAGTTAGGAATTAGCATTTAAAAAACCTATTAAATTCACTGAAAAAACCATAGATTTCACACCAGTTATAGTTAGCTGGAAATTTTACTGACATAAAACCAATGAAATTCCCACAATATAGTTAGTTGGACTCACTATAACTTGCGCGTGTAATGCACTGCTGATGACATCACATATTACATCACTCATGACATGGTCAGAGACATCACTCATGACATCACTGATGACACCATCCTTGTGACAGAAGGATGATGTCATCAGTGATGTCATTTGAAATGTCATCAGTGATGTCATAAGTAATGTCACTGACCATGTCATGAGTGATGTAATATGTGACGTCATCAGCAGTGCATTGCGAGTTATAGTTAGCTAAACTAACTATAACTGGGGAATTAAAAAGGTTTTGTATGAGTGAAATGTCCAGCTAACTATAACATGTGTGAAACCTATGGTTTTTCAGTGAATTTCAAAGGTTTTGTAAATTATAATTTTTAAATGTATTAATTATTATATTTCTTTCTTTTTATACTAAATTGCTACATTTCTATTATAATTATTTATAGTTATTTTATAATTGAAATTATATTCCTTATTCTTAATGTAAAATAATAACAAAACAAATTTCAAAAATATTTTTTTATTAATTATTTTTTTTCCCAATATATTAAAATGTAATTCTTTATATCTTTTTTTTCAGTTTTTTGGGGGGATGATCTTATGGTACTAGTAGGGTGATCGCACGGTCCTTTGTACAGCTAATCGTACTCTGCGTGTACCCACACACACGTCACGAATATGTTTTGGCGTTACGCGGCGCATCGCCGTTCCGCGTAACATCATGCTCGCTTGTACAGCTCCCCGCACGCGTACCCCACGAAAGTTTTATGATGTTTAAAACAATATATTTATGTATTTAATGTAAATTTTAAGGGAAGACATTATCTGGGATAATCATGAGAATAGGTTTTTTTAACTTTAACTTTTAAGTGTTAGGGGCAGATTTACAACCTCCTTCTGTCTCTTTTACACTGCTATTGCATCACTTTTCTGATGCAGCGGTGGTGCAAAAGATGCGTCATGATGTGTGTTATTTACAATATGATGCATCTGGGAGGTGCGATACATTGTAAATTCCTATACCAGAATGAGACATTCCTACACGGGGAGATGGGGGGCGTTCCGGCGCAGGAACACCTCCTAAAAGTGGCTGAGTGAAATGTACAAGATTTCACTTTGTCACTTTTGAACTCATGCTGCGTCAAAACCCTGCACTTGCTCGAAGTAGGTAAAAGGATGGACTCAGCATTGTGAGCATAGAGCCCCCGAGCATTGCTAGAGATGCGTTGCACTTGCATCACATATATGTACCGTTTTTGCCCCATAGTGCACCACATTCTAAATACGGCACATCCATAGTGATGATGTCACAGTGCACAGTAACTGGCCTGTCCCTGGGGATATGCCACTTATTGTACATCTACCCATTACTGTTTTAATATAGTGAATGGATTACTACACACTGATAAATGAGTCACTACAAAACTATACCAATAGTGTTTGCTGGAAGTGTAAGGATAGAGAACGGGGAATTGAACATATAAAAGACAAGTATGCAGGTGCATAGAAGACTCCAAGCATAGTCTATAAGAGTTTAAAACAGTATATGGCCTAAGGCCTACTTTGCTCCATGTACACGTGGGTACTGACTGGATGATTACAGTTCTGCAAGGAGAGTGCCTGACTGAATTTATAAGAGCTTCACTTTTAGCACAGTGAATAGATAAGGACATTCTGCTGAATGGCTCAGTAAAATACTGAATCAGTAGTGGCAGAGTGTTTGGAGGGAGTGTAAGGATAGAGACTGGGTAATTGAAGGTTTAAAAGCCAAGTTTACAGATGCATAGAAAAGTGCATTTATTTTCTATAGGTGTTTGAAGCAGTCCATTTCCTTAGGCCTACTATGCTGCATAACTACTTGCGTAGTGACTGAATGATTACAGTTGTCCAAGGAGAGCGTCGAGCTGAATTTATAACTGCTTCACTTTTTGTACAGTGCATAGATAAGTACATATTGGTGTATGGCGCACTACAATATTGAAAAAGTAGTGGCAGAGTGTTTGGAGGGAGTGTAAGGATAGAGACTGGGTAATTAAAGGTTTAAAAAACAAGTTTTCAGATGCATGGAAGAGTACATGCATAGTAAATAGGAGTTTGAAGCAGTCCATATTCTAAGGCCTACTTTTCAGCATGAAAACCTGGGTACTGACTGAAAGATAACAGTTCTGCAAGCAGAGTGTCAAGCTGAATGTATAACTACTTCACTTTTAGAACAGTGTATAGATAAGCACATACTGTTGTATAGATCACTACAATACTGAAACAGTAGTGTGATAGTGTTTAGTGAAAGTGTAACGATACAGACTGGGGAATTGAAGGTATAAAAGACAAGTTTTCCGGTGCATAGTCTATAGTTGTTTGAAGCAGTCCATACCCTAAGGCCCACTTTGCTCCATGAGTGCTTGGGTACTGGCTGAATGATTACAATTCTCTAAGAAGAGTGTCTGGCTGAATGCATAGCAGCTTCACTTTTAGAACAGTGTATAGATAAGCACATAGTGATGTATGGCTCACTACAATACTGAAACAGAAGTGTGAAAGTATTTATTAGAACTGTAAGGATACAGACTAGGCAATTGAAGGTTTAAAAGGCAAGTTTGCAGGTGCATACAAAAGTGCATGCATAGTCTATACAGATTTGAAGCATTTCATGCCCTAAGGCCTACTTTCGTGCATGACTACTTGGGAACCGACTGAATGCTTAAAGTTCTGCAAGGAGAGTGTCTGGCTGAATATATAGCAGCTTCACTTTTAAAACAGTGTATAGATAAACACATACTGCTGTACGGCTCACTACAATACTAAAATAGCAGTAGCAGAATCTTTGGAGGAAGTGTAAAGATACAGACTGGGCAATTGAAAGTCTAAAAGTCAAGTTTACAGATGCATAAAAAAGTGCATTTATTATCTATAGGTGTTTGAAGCAGTCCATGCCCTTAGGCCTAGTTTGCTGCATGACTACTTGGGTAGTGACTGAATGATTACAGTTGTCCAAGGAGAGTGTTGAGTTGAATTTATAACTGCTTCACTTTTAAAACAGTGTATAGATAAACACATACTGCTGGTTGGCTCACTACAATACTAAAATAGCAGTAGCAGAATGTTTGGAGGAAGTGTAAAGATACAGACTGAGCAATTGAAAGTTTAAAAGGCAAGTTTCCAGGTGCATAGAAAAGGGCATTTATTATTTATTAATCTTCCCAACGCCCCATGCGCCAGCACACCTTTCCGAGGATAGGGTTACGTTTTAAATATTATTCCTTTTTTTTTTCTTCTAATGATAACAATATTTATGTCTTCTATTTAGATGTTTTTAATCATGAAAATGCAAAGAACACAGTTTACCGAGTAACACTTTTTAAACTCTCCAACGTATGAAGATAATGATACCTTATACGTGTTACGATCAAAATCGAAACCTTTACAACTTCACAGTTTGTAACTTTTCCTGAACACGTGCAGAAGAAAAACAGTTAAAACGTGAGCATGTGTAAACTGCAAAACAGGCCATCTATATAGGCGGACCCACAGCTTTCTTCTGTACACTACTAAACAACCAAAAACGTTTTAAACCACACCTACTGTGCAATAAGTTTCGTTTTTCGCAAGTTATTTCTGAGTCGCCAATCTATGTTGCAGGTTACGTTTTCTAGCATCGGATTCCCTTTTTGCGTCAACAAACATATTCCGGAGTTGTACGTTGTTTCAATATGGCATAGGCATAGTACCTAGTTATAATTTGTGGCTATTTGTCAATATTTAAACATTTATATCTAGAAAAAATGTTATTGCATGTTTTTTGCTTTTTCTCTGTAACGTCAGCAGCTTGTTTTTAGAAACAGATAGATTATAACGAACATTACTCCTTTTTGTGTTCCTTTCACCTTATATATAGTGACTTTTTATATTATAATATTGACACTGTACTTCGCTTGAGAGGTGTTGGTGACCCGTCGACGCAAACCCTAAAAATTTACAATCAACGTCACCATCTTCCACTTGTTATTGTGTTTTCCCCTAGAGATCACATACTGTTAATATGTATATTATAACATTAACAGTCTTGGTGTTCTTAGTGGAGTTCACGATCCGTCGTCATAAAGAGTAACGATAAGTAAGCAACGTTACCAGCTTGCG